>NC_091455.1:161086692-161386692 GCF_027789765.1 Dendropsophus ebraccatus
CAGGAGCACAGTTAATAAATCTGCTCCTATGTATTTTATGTTACTTTTGGGCAGTATTATATGCAGAGGGGCATACCTGGCTACAAGGGGCAAATCATGATCATAGAGGGCATGCTTGGTTTCAAGGACTTGCCTATCTGCATGGGGCATTTTTGTCTAAAGGGGCATGTATGAAGCATCGCATCTGCATATATAACCTATATAAGAACATCAATCATGAATAAATTTACACCTCCAAATCAGGGTCTAAATTTAATAAATATACCTACAGTAACCCCCCAAAAATATTCAAAACAATAATTGAATACAATGAATACTTTATTAATGTACAACAACCCGAAATCCCATAAAATACATAAACACAAATATACAATTTTAAAAAACGGGAGAAGTCAGGACACATGATTATATCTGAAAACACATGATTAGTACAATGGATGGGATAATAAAGTTCAAAATAATCTATCTATTGTAAAGGCAGTCAACACTGTTATGCAGACTAATAACAATGTGTATAGCAGCAATATAGTGTAAACAAATACTTAGATATGTTAGATGACAACTGTATTCCAAAAAAATATCTATGGATTGCACTACCCACTAGCAGCTACCACATATTGCACAGCTCTCATATTGCTCATATCCCATCTAATATGGTATCCTGGGACAGAGTGTCCATCCTACACCCGGGCACTATTGTGAAGTCACAGGCCCACCATTACAAGTGTAGAGGTAAACAATAATTTTGACTCACCCAGGATTACTGCCCTGACTCCTCCACGCCACACCCCGCATTTCGCTGCTGATTTTACAATAATCACCATTTCCTTGGGTAAATTATGGTAAAAAAAAAAAGAGGATCCCCCTCAGATTTATTCATTCATTCTTTTTCTTTTTTTTTTACATTCACATTGAATTAATCTAGGATTACTTGTGCTTTATGTTGAAAATCCTTGAACTCAGGCAATGTGACCATGGGGTCAGGACCTACAATATCTCCTCCTGGGTCAAAGTAGGGAGCCTTTAATTATTTTGTTTATTTACTTTGTTCTTATGTCAGCAGGTCTTTTCTGTTTTAGCTGTGTATTGACTTCCCATCAGGAGACAGACTGTTCTGCTTACACTGTGTATACTGTAATGCCATGATTGATCGTCAGTAAGGCAAGGTCGGCTTTCTCTGCATGCTATGTAGCACTTTCTTCCACCAGTAGGACAGACATTTCCTACCTCTCAAGTATGCTTAAAGGATTTTTTTTTAAACTAAGGAATACAGGAATGTGGTTCCAGAGGTGTCTTGAAAAAGTTTATGGCCCTGATTTCAATCTGTGTAAAACAAAAGCTGGTGTAATTTGCAGAAGGCATCAGCCAATCGAAACTTAGCTTTCATATCTTAACAAGCCCTGGTAAAATCAAAGCTGAGCTGTGATTGTTTTTTATGGGCAAAGTGGGGCCTACATCTCTGTGTATGCTTAAAACATATCATTACTGCATTAAAGCAGTAGTGCAGCGTAAAATATTTTTCCACTAAATAACACACATTACAAAGTTATACAACATTGTTATGTGTGTTATTTAAGTGAATTCCCCCCCCTCCCAACCGTAGACCCGGAAATGTCATACAGTATACTCACAGAACCACTGTCGACCCCCGACGCCATCTTGGGCGCCATTGGCTGAGCATAACAGAAGCCCCAGATGTCTTCTGTTATGCTCAGCCAATCGCGGCTGAGCAGCTGATGACGCACTGGAGGAGGGCCGGCATGATGGAGAGCTGGAGCAGTCAGGCTGGCCTCCTGAAAATGACGTGATCGTCCCAATATGGCGGCCGAGGTCGACAGTGATTCCGTGAGTGTACTGTATCACACTTCCGGGTCCATGGTTGGGGAGGGTAAACATGGGGAAGGGGGCCATTAACTTGAATAACACTAATTACAATGTTGTAATGTGTTTTATTTAGTGAAAAAATGTTTTACACCGCACTACCCCTTTAATCTCAGGTCTCATATTCGTCAAAACCACTTTATCTAAAAGTATATCTTTTGATCATTTTTTTTATCTTTGTACAGTGCCTCTTGTGATAGACAAAACAGCCAACTTCAATTTATAATGTCACTCAGACAGGGTAAGGGTAGCTTCACATGTACCGGATTCGCAAATGTTTTCACTCTGCGAGTTTGCAGTGAAATCCGCTGCAAATCCTGGTAGTGTGAAGTTCAATGAGGTTACATACCCGCTGCGAGTTTGTAACCCAGCCCCTTTAACTGCCCGGAGCCCACAGCATACATTACCTGCTCGGTGCCGCGGCTGCATGTGAGACTCCCAGATCCCGCCGATCCTGCTCAGCCAATCAGTGCTGCCATGCACTGATTGGCTGATGGGGACCGACAGAAACCGGGAGCCTCACATGCAGCCGCGGCTCAGAGAAGGTAATGTATGCTGCGAGTGGCGGGAGGTTTAAGGGGCTGGGTTACAAACTTGCAGCAGAAAGAAAATTCTGCTGCGGGTATGTAATCCCATTGAACTTCACACTACCAGGAATTGCAGCAGATTTTGCCTGACATCCGCTGCGAATTCGGTACGTGTGAAGCTACCCTAAAATTGTAATTTATTATGTGACCTTCCAGATACAAAGCGAATGTAAGAAATGCTTAGACTAGACTAACAAGACTGGCACTGTGCTGGGAGATGCGTTGTGGAACAGCACTGTAGATGGCATGTATGGGGAGAAGTATTTTTCATATACTGGGGGAGATTTATCAAACATGGTGTAAAGTGAAACTGGCTCAGTTGCCCCTAGCAACCAATCAGATTCAACCTTTCATTTTCCAAAGAGTCTGTGAGGAATGAAAGGTGGAATCTGATTGGTTGCTAGGGGCAACTGAGCCAGTTTCACTTTACACCATGTTTGATAAATCTCCCCACTGTGTTTAGAAATTGCTATTTTCACAGAAAATAAACAGTAGCTGAGGAGGTCACAGCAGGGCAACAATGTAAAAATAAAAGGAACTCTGGAATTTCCCCTGGACAAACCACCCATACCCTTACTGCACAGGAGATGCAGAGGAGGAAAGTATGTCTCTTACTTTCCTCCTTGGCGCTGTTTCGGTGCAGTTAGTAGTTTGCTCTGCAGTCCAGTAAGACCATTAGGAGCACTGAGGCACAGTTAGGAGCACTGCTTGCCTCCATAGTGCTGATCTAGCCCGTCCCTTGACTGGCCTGCCCCACTGATTATAATCAGAGAGGGGCACGTCTGCCGGGGCTGGATTGGTGATATGGGAGCAGGCTCCTGACTGGGGCCTGCTCCTAATGGGTGCCCCAGTGCACAACGGTCTTACCGGACTGTGGAGCAAACTACTAACTGCAGTGGAATGGCACCTTCGTAGTAAAGTAAGATCGATACCTTCCTCCTCCTCATCTCCGGTGCAATAGGGGGCCATCAGCAGTTTAGATTAGTCTAACCTGTTGATAGTTCCCCTTTAAGACCGATCATAAATTAGAACCCCCCCCCCCCCCATTCACCCTCCTGTATTTACTAAGAGACGCACCCCTCTTAGCTAAATCTGCTAGGACCTTGCCACTACCCCCTCTCCCTTGAGACATTGAGGGGGAAGGGGTAGGCGCAGGGGCTGGTGTATTAGTACCGTTATGGTGCGTTTACACAGACTGATTTATCTGACATCTTTGAAGCCAGAACCGGGAACAGGTCATAAAGGAAAGACTGAGATTTCTCCTCTTTTCAAATCCATTCCTGGCTTTGGCTTCCAAAATCTGTCAGATAAATCTGCCTGTGTAAACGCACTATTAGTCTTTTCCCCTAACAGGCAGTGGACACCAGTTTGTAGGGAGATGCATACTACACACCACCATTTTATTGGTAAGGAGTTAAATTTGGAAAGATATAGTAATTTACCAATATGTTAGAACTCTTACAGAATATCAGTAGGGGGTAGGGTTGTCATTTAATATAACTGGTTAAATAGTTTGCCTACTACAATGTTGCTATCCTTCCAGTCATACCAGCTGTAGACCTTGGTGGAGCACGGGCATCGTCCTTTTTAGAAGTTTATCTTTTATATGACATTATTACAACAAACACAAGTAGCCAGCTATAAATCTGCACATATTTTATATGGAGGGAAGCTATGCTGCTAGCACTGAGCCAGTAATGTCTAAATAATATATCAATGATCTTTGCTTTGCTGAGTCACTATAACTATTGTACAACGTCTTTTAGTCTTCCAAATGAAAAATCTGATTTTAGATTTGATGAGGTTGTAGGGAATGTAAATAGACTTTGCCTCAGTGTAATTGTTAGTATAGGTAGTCAGTGATGTACAACATTAAAGGGAGTGTGAAGCTTGGAAATATTAGACAGATAAGACCGTATGTAAATAGCTATTATGTGGCTTAAAATTCCTGTAGCACACAGTGTAGCAGAAATTATATAGATTTACCTGTAATTTACATAAAATGTATTGTAAATATGAATTTCCAAACACATGTCATTATGTCAGTGTACTGCTTATGAGTTCAGAGCTGCATTCACAGTTATGCGGTCTTCAGAGCTGCCCTAATACTATTACCACTAGCTTTGGTTCTAATTTAAAGTGTACCTGTTATAACTATCAAAATCTAAATCAACAGTAGATGTGAAATAAAGCAAGTGTGTAATTTACATTTATTATTTATTATATATTTTTTCTAGTTATCATGGGAAACACGGCACTTTCTGTGTTCTGACTTTCCAAAGAGAGTAAACACAGGAAGTCCCGTTTTCCCAGGCCATCTGAGCGCTCACAGAGAGAAGGCAGTCATTTGATTGATGGACACATTGAGCTGTGACACTCTGTACTGGCCTGGACTTCGTGTTTGCTGACTGGACTAGGATTTTAGATATAACTTTGTTTTAAAGTATGATTAAAAAAAATGTAAATTGCATTATATCACATTCCCTGATAACTTAAATTTTGAAACTTATAATGACAGGTACAATTTTCAGCCATGGCTAGTGCATGCCATTGTGAATTTCAGATGGGACCTTCACTTTACAACAGCATTTGCAAGTGCAGCTGCTAGTGCATTAGAGCAGAGTGCTTACTAAGTGCTGAAAGGCTATTGCAGTATACTGATTATAAGTTTCCCCATGTTGGGCAGAGACTGAACCATGTGTGGTATAGATTTACTAATGTGCAATTTGTTCTATTATGCAATATAGAAAGGAGCCATGGTAGAGATGGGTCACCACCTCCATATACGCACACCACATGAGGTAGTTAGGTAACAGCACCACCAACTGCCTCCTTAGTGTACTACTCTAGTTAGGAGAAACATCTAGAAGATGGGCGGAGCTATTCCAGTTCCGCCTGATTTGTGTGAGCATACCCTTACTGTGGTAGTGTTAACATCACTAACAGAGGGAACTACAACCTATGAGGAGATCTGTGAGGAGATTTACTGGAGTCAAGGTAATAACTAAATCAGATAGTGTGACATATGGAAGTTGTAGAGCAAGAAGCTTATTTATTATTGATGTTACCCAGAGAGCAAGCCTGATCATATTACTTATCAAGGTTTCTCACACTGAGGGGCAATTTCTCAAAATACCCTTAGCATCTTTTGGGATCCAAAACATGTGGCTTATGGCCCAGCCCAGAAATCCTTAAAGGACTTCCATTACACTGCTTTGTGGTTCACTACTTCTTCAACTCACAAAGGGCAATTTCTTATACAAAACTAATCTCTATTTAAACATCAGTGACCCATCTTTGGCCGTCTAAAATATTAGGAGATGTTCAGCAGAAACTGTTAGTGTATGTTCAGACTAAGTAAAACAGGCGGAATTCGCCGGACTCAGTGTGTCATAGCCCGTCTATGAAAGGCTCTCCACTCAAAGAAGTGACATGTCGGAGAGCGGCGGCAGCGGAGGAGCACTCTCCCGTAGAGAAGCAGTGTCACACTGAGGAAATGTATGAAAGGGTGTAAATATACACCTGGTGTAAACTGCCCAGAGCAACCAATCACAGCTCCGCTTATATATTACCAGAGCTGAAAGGTGAGCTGTGAATGGCTGCTGGGGGAATTTTACACCAGGTGTATATTTACACACTTTCATAAATCTCCCCCCAATCGTTTAAACAGGTAAGTATTATGACGGATGTCTGGGCTTCTCTACAAATAACCAGTGGTGTGATAATCACCACTGTTCCCTGCAGGGCCCAAGAAGGTAAGTTATGATGCCATTCATCAACACTTAACTCTTTACACTGCATGGCTTCAGAACCCTCCCTATGAAGTGTAAAACCTGCAGGCTTGCTGAGAGTTTTGCTACCCATTGAAGTAAGTAGGTAGCAAATTTGCTGTGGGCCACTTTGGATAAGGTATGTGTGAATGTACCCCTGGGGTATGTTCAGACATCGCAGATCAGTTTCAGAAAATCCAGATTATGGCGACGTTCACACACTGTATTTTTGCAGTAAAAAAAGGGCCGTTGTTCATCAGTACGGCCGTACTGTATACACTCCAGCCATGCTCTGTGGCCGCACAAAATAATTTACAGGTCTTTTTTGTACGGTGAACAGCGTTTTTACAAAATAGGCTGTGCTCACAGTGTAAAGTATGGCTTCCAGCCGTACTTTACGTTGTGAGACATCAAGGACAGTTTACATTTAGATGGTTGCATAAATCTTCCCTAATACTTTTTTTCATTTTTAGGGCAGATTTGCACCTGTTAAAATGTGTATTTTTCCAGAAAACCCCCTTTAAGATAATAGGTGATATCCTTTAAAATAGAGCATGCAGAATTTAATTTTTAGACATAATTTTTAGAAGGTTGTCATGTGTTCACCTTCTAGAAGACAGAAATTGCCCACAGAGATCTAGCTAAGTTTATTTATTTGTACTGTATGTTTGAGTTTGTTCATGAGTTATAGTTGTATTTTGTCGCATCCGAGCAGCTGAGTATAAATCAGATGTATAATGCACTTGAAAGTCCCTCTTATATTAAAAGAATAACATGGATGATTTATTAAAGCACCTGCATATGGCCTTGGTGATTTTCTTGATGTAAAGGGAAATTTAATCTGTACTTATCCTGCCCATTCATCCATACTCTTAATGTACTTAGCTTTACGGATATAATTTCTATGTACAGTACAGTTCTAACTCTCCTTTCAGCATAAATATGATAACTGTCGGCCTACTGAACTAATACATCTGCAGGGGTTGATTTGGCTCTAGTTAAGTTTCTTACCATTACTATCTTTTGGCTTGAATATATTTATGCCTTATAGTAGAACACATTTTATTTGGTTCTGCTGTGCCAACTCTGGGAAAAAAACAAAATCTATGTTACATAGTTAATACGGTTGAAAAAAGACACCTGTCCTGTCCGTGATAGGTTCTATACATATGCATTTATATTATTCTGCTCTAAGAACTTGTCTAGGCTGGTTTTGAAGCCCTCTACTGTTGTTGCTGTGACCAGATCCTGTGGTAGACTGTTCCACAGATTCACAGTTCTCATAGTAAAGAAGGCTTGTCGCCTCCGGAGATTGAACCTTTTTTTTTTTCTCCAGGCGGAGGCAATGCCCTCTTCTTGTAGGGGCCATTTATATATTTAAATAAGTTAATCATATCTCCCCTTAAACGTCTCTTCTCCAGACTAAACAAATTTAATTGTTTTAATCTCTCCTCATAACTAAGATGCTCCAGTTGCCCGTCTTTGTACCCTCTCCAGCTCTAGAACATCCTTTTTTATGAATCTGGTTCCAAAACTGGACGGCATACTCCAGATGAGGCCGCACCAAAGCTTTATAAAGCGGTAATATTATATCCCTGTCCCGAGAGTCCATGCCTGTTTTAATGCATGACAATATCCTGCTGGCCTTAGAAGCAGCTGACTGACATTGTGTACTGTTCTGTAGTCTATTATCTACAAGTACACCCAGATCCTTCTCCCTCAGCGACTCTCCCAGAGTAACTCCCCCCCAGGACATATGATGCATGTGGGTTATTAGTACCCAGGTGCATAACTTTACATTTATCCACATTGAACCTCATTTACCAAGTGGACGCCCAAACACTCAGTGTGTCTAAGTCATCCTGTAACATCTGCACATCCTCCATAGACTCTACTGTACTACAAAGCTTGGTGTCATCTGCAAAGATAGAAACATTGCTGTTTAATTCCATTCTCAATATCATTAATAAACAAGTTAAACAGAAGAGGGCCCAGTACTGACCCTTGGGGTACACCACTTATTACCGGGGACCATTTGGAGTAGGAATCATTGACCACCACTCTCTGGGTACGATTATTAAGCCAGTTTTCAATCCAGTTACACATTAAATTTTCCAAACCGATAGACTTTAACTTTCCCATCAGACGTCCATGAGGAACTGTGTCAAACGCTTTTGCAAAATCCAGGTACACGATATCCACAGCCGCGCCGCCATCCAGGCTTCTACTTCCCTCTTCATAGAAACATATTAGGTTGGTTTGACAGCTTCTGTCCTTAGTAAAACCATGCTTGTTATCACCTATAATACTATTAGCCACTACATATTCCTGGATGTAGTCCCTTATAAGCCCCTCAAATAGTTTCCCCACAATGGACGTTAAGCTTACAGGTCTATAGTTACCTGGGGAAGTTCGAGAGCCCTTTTTGAAGATCGGCACTACATTTGCCTTACGCAAGTCCCTCGGCACAATACCAGTTAGCAAAGAATCACTGAATATTTCATACAAGGGTAGAGAAATTACAGAACTGAGTTCCCTAAGAACTCTGGGGTGTAATCCATCAGGCCCTGGAGCTTTGGTTACATTGAGTTTGTTTAATTTATCTTGGACCATATCTATAGTAAACCAGTTCAGTACATTACATGTGTTAGCAGCACTGACCCCGCCCACCTCAGTACTGGACCTACCCACAACAGCTCCATCCTCTTCTTTTGTATATACAGAGCTGAAGAACCCATTAAGTAACTCAGCTTTTTCCTGATCCCCAGTTATTAATTCCCCTTCACCATTATTTAGGGGTCCTACATGCTCTGACCTTGTTTTTTTTTAATTAATATATTTGAAGAATTTTTGGGGGTTTCTTTTGCTATCTATAGCTACCTGCCTTTCATTTTGAATTTTTGCTGCTTTTATTAAATTTTTACAGGTTTTGTTGACTTCTTTGTAATGTTTAAATGCTACAACTGACCCCTCTGATTTATATTTTTTGAATTCCCCTTTTTTCTCATTTATAGCCCTTCTAACCTCGGTTGTAAGCCATGTGGGATTTGATTTTAACCGTTTATATTTGTTACCCATAGGAATATATTTGGCAGTACAGTTATTTAATGTGGATTTGAAGATTTCCCATTTATTAGCTGTATCAGTATGTGATAGCAGCCGCTCCCAGTCTATGCCCTGAAGTTCAGCCCTTAACCCAGGAAAATTGGCCCTTTTAAAATTGAGTTTTTGCCCTCCCAACATGTTTTTCTTTTCTACACTTTAAGCTAAAAGTCACTATATTGTGGTCACTATTACCCAGGTGTTCATGGACAGTGACATCCCCATCCAGCTCAGCGTTGTTAGAAATAACTAGATCCAGCCTCGGACTGGGCCACCGGGGAGCCGGGGAAACCCCCGGTGGGCCCCTCCCCCTTCCTCCCTATTGGTGGGCCCCTTAACAGGAGGCTTCCCGTTTATTTGCTCAAGGCCCCATATGCCGTACATTTCTCCCTGCAGCTGCAGAGGCCTGTCACCTGGTCACTGCCTCTGTATATGTATATGTATGAGGTGTATGGGCCGGGCAGTGACCATGGTGACAGGCAGCAGTGTAATGTGGAGCGCGGTGTCTCTCTCCTCTCCCGGCCCCTCCCCCACCTCCTCCTCTCTGGCTGCTCAGTGGGGACACAGCCGGAGGGGAGAGGGCCCCCTGCAGCAGCTATGACAGGTGGCCTGTAACAGAAGGCCTCCTGCTGGGTGATGTCTCTGCATGTGGAGCTCCCCCAGAGCAGACAGGCCTCCAGTATCCAGCTCTCCGGTCGGGACAGAAGGGGAGGGCAGCAGGGATTGTCTGCACACACCATGCAGCTCTCTGATCCCTCCACATACATCTCCTGCACACCTGTCCTGCTCTTCATGAAGGGTGAGTGTGCAAATATGTGTGTGCAAATATGTGTGTTATGTCAACATTATGTAGGATGGTGTGTAAATGTGTAAGGGCTGAACTGGGAGGTGAAGGTTCTCTCCACTACAGCTAATACTTTTCCCAATATACTATACTAGTCCTATGTGTCAGCAATACAACTACTACCCTCAATATACTATACTAGTGCTATGTGTCAGCATGTAGTTGTTTAGCTGTGTCAGCACTAGTATAGCATATTGGGGATAGTAGTTGTATGGCTGACATAGCACTAGTATAGTATATTGGGGATAGTAGTTGTATGGCTGACATAGCACTAGTATAGCATATTGGGGATAGTAGTTGTATGGCTGACATTGCACTAGTATAGCATATTGGGGATAGTAGTTGTATAGCTATGTGTCAGCAATACAACTACTATCCTCAATATACAATGCTAGTGCTATGTGTTAGCCATACAACTACAAGTACTACCCCCAACATACTATACTGTGTGTGTGTCAGCTATACTACTGATACCCCCAACATACTATACTGTGTGTGTAAGCTATACTACTGATACCCCCAACATACTATACTGTGTGACCGTCATACTACTGCTACCCCCAACATACTATACTGTGTGTCAGCTATACTACTGCTACCCCCAACATACTATACTGTGTGTGTGTGTGTCAGCCATACTACTGCTACCCCCAACATACTATACTGTGTGTGTCAGCCATACTACTGCTACCCCCAACATACTATACTGTGTGTCAGCCATACTACTGCTACCCCCAACATACTATACTGTGTGTCAGCCATACTACAGCTACCCCCAACATACTATACTGTGTGTGTGAGCCATACTACAGCTACCCCCAACATACTATACTGTGTGTGTGAGCCATACTACTACTAACTCTAACTACTTTAATAAAAACAAAAAAAGGCATCATCGCATGTGTAATTGCACTATTAAATTATCACCTTCCTAAACTCGCATGGTATACAGTGTTTGCAAAAAAAACAAAAAAAAAACAAGTAATGCAGTGGTACCTTGGTTTAAGAGTAACTTGGTTTAGGAGCGTTTTGGTTTAAGAGCTCACAGTTTTTCAAAATTGTGACTTGGTGTAAGAGCTCCCTGTACTGGGTGGGAGGGGGAGTGGGGGAGGGGCATGGTCTGCATAGTGGGGTCTACAGCACTGTACTCTGACCCAGGAAGTCTCCCTCACCTTCCAATCATAGCAGATCCACCTCAGGCTGGGGCTTACATCAGGGGACAGGACTGTGGAGGTGATCTCTCCATAGCTGTAACCCCTCTCTCCCCGGACAGAGAGCGCTGCATGTATATGCCCACATCTCCCTGCTCATTCCATCATGCTCCCTGTAGTCTCTGTCCGCCCTTGTGTTTCCCATCCTCTCCATTACTGTACAGAAACTTATCATATCACATATTCTGCTGTTTCTGAATGTTTGTTTCATCTGTTTTACATGTTATTCAGAATAATAAATCATTATTTTAGGGATGTGGAACCAATTGTCTGCATTTCTATGATTTCTTATGGGAAAATTTGCTTTGGTATAAAAGAGTGGATTTGGAATACAAGCGCGGTCCTGGAACGAATTATGCTCGTAATCCAAGGCACCACTGTACATGCAAACACGGTACCGAAAAGCTGCAGACCATGGTGCACAAAAATAACTCTCAGACAGCCCTACAGGTTGAAAGATTAAAAAAGTTATGGCAATCAGAATACAGCAATTTTGAACAGTCTTAAAATTGGGGAGCATTATATCTGCAGTCGGGGGGGGGGGGGGGGGGGGGGGGCAGCATTATATTGAATTATTATGGGGGTTATATGCTAAGTACCGAAATGGTATCAAGTATCAAAATAAAAAAGTTGGTATTGGTATTAAACTCAAAAATCTGGTTTCGTGACATCACTAATGTATATAATGGCATGCACTGTATGTTATACACATGTGTGATGTGTGTGCGTATATATATATGTGTGTGTGTGTGGGGTGGGTGTATATATGATGTCATGCTTTTTGTGCATTAGGTCCTCCTGTTCACATGACAAAAATGTTCTAAGGGTGCCTTAACACACACTGGATCTGCAGCGGATGATTTGATTTGGAGCCTCTTCATAGAGGGCAGGGAATTCCCACCCACTGGGGGCGGGCCGGTTGACCTCCAGTGCTTCAGCACGGCCTGGTACCGCTGGATAGAATGGCGCCATACACAGGAACCGGGCCGCGGTTCAGGACGGCGCCGTTCTATCGGTGTGTTAAATTCAAGAGGATGTACCTGGTGGTACATCCTCTTTAAAGGGGTGTTCTCACCTGCTAACATGCAGCACACAGCAGTGAACTGAATTTCTGCAGACGAGAAATTCCCTTTAAAAAAAAAAAAAACATTCTAAACATTCTATGCTGTTTGCATATGGTGCCACTAAACGATTGCATATGTGACTGGCAATGTGCATGCATCGTTGGTAACATACACGGGTTTATGCAAAGTCGCTGTACTAATGTTAAAGGTTTGGCGCTGGTTGTGTCTTTGTATGTAGGGTGGGCCCCTAGAATCAGTTTCCCTGGTGGGCCCAAGGTACCCAGTCCGACACTGACTAGATCCAACAAGGCATCACTTCTAGTTGGCTCCTCCACAAACTGGCCCAGAAAATTATCCTGCAGGAGGCTAAGAAATTCCCTCCCCTTTGTGGTTTTAGCTGAACAGTGACTCCAATCTATATCTGGGTAGTTGAGGTCCCCCATTACCACTACTCTTCCCTCCCGGGCAGCCCGCTCTATTTGTCTATTCAACTGGCCATCTACCTCCTCAGTAATGTTGGGGGGGTCTATAGATTACACCAAGAATAATTTTTTCACTCTTTACCTCCTTCTGTAGTTCTACCCACAATGCTTCCACATCATCACAGTCATCGCCCACTATTGCATTTTTTACAATCACTTTAATATCATTTCTGACATACAGACATACTCCTCCTCCCCTTCTGTCCACCCGGTCCCTTCTGAACAACGCAAATCCCTGAATATTGACAGCCCAGTCATGTGAGGAGTCCAACCATGTCTCAGTCACACCAACCACATCAATGGACTCCTCCTGAACCAAGGCCTCTAGCTCCCCCATCTTGCTGGCTAGACTTCTGGCATTAGTTACCATACACTTTATAGTACCATCGAGTTTAACCGCTTCATTATAAGAAATAGGATTTATTACTGTGCTGTGGCTACAATCATCCTCACTGTTCATCCGCAACATATGGATCTCCCTATCCACTGCTCTTATCCTCCCCCCACAGGACCCTTCTCCTCCCTCCTCAATGATCTGTCCCCCCTCTAACCTATCCGCCACTATATTACACACTACATTGTCCTCCCTCCACATCCCTAGTTTAAAAAACTCTCAACCCCTTCTAGGATTCTCTGCGGAAAACAGTTTGTACCCCAATGAAAATTCAGCCCAGTGCTCTAAAAACCCAAACCCTTCTTCTCTACACCACGACTTGAGCCATGCATTTAACTCCCTAAGCTCCCGCTGTCTTTCCTGCAATGCGCATGGCACAGGCAGTATTCCAGAGAATACCACCTTGGAGCTCCTTCCCTTCAACTTAGCACCTAGTTCTCTAAAATTATTTTTAATAGACCTCCACCTACATTGTATCCTGTCATTGGTTCCCACATGGACCACGACAGCTGGGTCATCCCCAGCCCCCCCCAAGTAATTTATCCACCCTTTCCACCGCATGCCGAACCCTGGCACCAGGGAGACAGCAAACCATTCGGTTGAGGCAGTCTTGGCGACAAATTATTCTATCCGTCTTCCTGATTATAGAATCCCCTACAACCACTAACTGTCTAGGCCTACCTACAATACCATCCCGCCCTCTACTAGTTGGACTGTTCCCCCGGCTGTTAGGGAGAACAGGTTCCACTAGAGCTGCCATTTCTGACACGGACACCCTTGCATCATCACCTAACTTGGCAATTTTGCTTGGGCATATAGTAGAAGTGGCCTTCCTTTTCTTGGATCCCTTACTGGTCCCTCTAACTACATTAACCCAGCTACTTACTTGGGCCTCCTGATCTATATCACCACCCTCCATCTCTAACCGACTAACTTCCTGCTCAGTGAGCACACCTAGATGTTTGATGTTGATTACGGTCGATTGGGTGGACCTTGTGAATCCCCCGGGGCGAACTCCCCGATACTGTTGTCTGAGATGTCAGCAGGAATGCCCTTGTTGGGAGGTGCAGAAAAAAAAAATCTGGCAATAGGAAGACAAAATAAAATGGTGCAACAGTAAAGCCCTTATTACATGGGGCGATGTTGCGGAGCAAACGAGCATTGTCAGTGATCATTTGTTCCATGTTCCCCGCATGCTGCAGCTGCTATTACATGCGTTGGCAGCGAACGGGTGAGAGCTTGGGGGGGGGGGGGCTGCTGGGTGTCTACCCGGGTGATCGATATTTCACTGAGTGAACATGTTGAAGGACAAACGAAAGCAACAATCAATGATCAGCCGGCATAGTTCAGTTCATGTTGGCTGATCGCTGTCTTCTATTACACCAGATGATTCTCGGCTGTAATGGCCAATATCGGCCGGGTACGGCCGATAATTGTTTGGTGTATTGGGGCCTTAACTATTTACTTGAACAGCAGATGGGCTACTGAGATGAAGTTTGATAATGTAGAGCAGTGCTTCTCAATTCCAGTCCTCAGGCCTCACCAACAGGCCATGTTTTGAGGATATCCCATACAAAGATCACCTGTGATAATACCTGATATTTATAATTATATCACCTGTGAAGTCCTAAGGAAATCTTCAAAACATGACCTGTTGGTGAGGCCTGAGGACTGGAATTGAGATGCACTGCTCTACGTTATCCAACTTCATCTCAGTAGCCCATCTGCTGTTCAAGTAAAGAGTTAAGGCCCTATTACACTAAAGGAGTGAAAACTCTGCTGCAAGCTGGAATGCTTCCTCTCTCCCCGCTCGCTGCTTGATTGACAGTCCCAAGCAGGGTATGGGAGGGGGCAGTAAGGAGGTGCTACAGCTTGCTGCACTTCAGGAGCTCAGGAAAGCCTCTTTGACCTTCTTTGTTGACCAGCTACACACAAGCTGAAGATCACCATATGCAATGCCGAACTTCATTTTATCTGATCTTGTACAGTGTGCCGCCGCTTGATTCTGTTGCAATGGACACACTCAGTGATGAATAGTCTTTGGATGTTGTATGTCTGAAGAATGCTACCCACTGGAATGCATAGTGTCTACTGTTAAATTTGGCTGAGACGGTATAATCATCATGGGCACAAAGGCCTGCAAACATACTTTCAAATTTCCACGCTTGTTCCATAGCCTTAGGGCCCTATTCCACAGTTACGATAATCGGCCCCATTCGGCCCGATTCGGCCAATTATCGCTCTGTGAAATAGAGAGAACGATCAGCCGATGACACAGTAGACTGACAGAGTATTTTTATTCGTCATCAACGCATCATCAAGTCCGATTTCAACTCGTCCGATGACACAGTAGACTGACAGAGTATTTTTATTCGGCTTAAAAATAGTTATTGTTGGCAATAACTTCTATAGATGTTTGTTTCACCTTTTTGATATCTGACCATAGCTGTCTGCTAATCATTGTGCCTGTTAATTGTCCTGTTATAGGACAGAGTGCCGCTGGATAGATCAATGTCAAGAACGTGGTGACAATTTAGCAATGTTTACAACTCTACAGATTGTCCAATACCTTTTTATGTATTATAGAAGGAAAAAAGTAGGGAAAAACAGAGTTACCATGCTTAGCCAGACTTTAAATGTATGCCTAAGTGTAATTATTTTCACTGTTTTGGTGATTGATGGAAGTCATGTGACTGCTAATTATAAGCTTTCATACATCTAGCCGTAAATACAATTACCCTTTGCACATTGATAAAATTCAGACCAGTGATTACTCCATTTGTTTTCTGGTGTTAGGGCGGATACACACTGAGGAATTCTCTTGGATAAATTCAGCGGAATTCCGTCGGCTGTACGTGCGCACGGCCGCGCTACTTTCCGCTGGCTCCATAGACACCATTCTATGGTCCAGCTGATTCCGCATTCCGCCGAAAGAAGTGACATGTCACTTCTTTCGGCGGAATGCGGAATCAGCCGGCCCATAGAATGGTGTCTATGGAGCCGGCGGAAAGGTGCGCATCCGTGAGCGTGTACAGCCGGCGGAATTCCGCGGAGTTTATCCCCGAGAATTCCGCAGTGTGAACCCATCCTTAAATAGTTATTCCAGTATTAAAACTTTGGAAGCAGCTTGTGACTGGTAGCACTACAGGTGCAGCACATTGTAGCGCAGTGAACAGCAACTGACGGTTATCCCCGCTCACTCTGTCATTGTGCTGTGGCAGCAGCGCTACTTACACATGCTGCTTCTCAACTTTTCTACTGCTAAATTAGGGGGAGGCTTAGTATCACCAATGCTACATGCAGAAGTATTGTAGTAGTAGCAGTGTTGGGACTAGGGCTTGTGCAGCCGTGCAGTTCCCAGCACAGCCACTGGTGGCAGCAGAGAGGCCATGTCACCCTTTATTGCTTCAAGTCAATGGGGGAGATTTATCAAAGGGTATAAAATTTAGACTTCTGCAAACTGCCCACTGCAACCAATCACAGCTCAGCTTTCCTTTCAGCACTGCCTAAAGCTGAGCTTTGATTGATTGCTGTGGGTAGTTTGCACCAGTCTAAATTTTACACCCTTTGATAAATTTCCCCCAATGTTTTTAAAAATATATTTTCCTAAAGAGACTCTGTCAGGAGGTTTATTCTGTCCCATCTAAGGGTGGCATGAAGAAGTGACAGAGAAACTGAACGGAATGATGTATCACTTACTGTACATCAGAAATGTCCTTCTGAATAAAATGGAAATAAATAGTCCTCTTCATTATGTGCATGAGCCCAGCAGTCCGCCCACCAGCTGCTGATTGGCAGTTATCTATACATGCTGTGTATAGGCAGTTAACTGTCAATCAGCAACTGAAGGGTGGGAAGAGTGGTGCCGCACCAATTCCATTCTTTTGCATATTAGGAGAACAGCTGAACAGAAAGATGTAAGTAATACACTGCTCTGTTCAGAATTTCTGTCACTAGTTTAGGCTGCCCTTATTTAAGGCAACATAAACCTAGTGACAGATTCTCTTTAAAGGGAAACTTTATTTAGTATTTAGCCTTCTGATATCTCCCTATTGCACGCAGGACCTAAGTTTTTTACCTTTATTCTCGGCCGTATTTCTGTGTATTTCCTAATATCACAGAAACAGCGCTGTGGATGAAGATACTTACCTACATCCTAAGCACCCTGTGTGCTATAGGGAGATATCAGCAGGTTAGATACTTCTAACCTGCTGATAGTTTCTCTTTAAGAAAATTATATGACAAATGTATGTAACTTTCTGAAAGAAATGTAAAAAATTCTTATTTGCCAGAATACCTCTTTAATGCATGAAAGAGAATACCTTATATTACATAGCATAAGACATATTTTGTTGTCAAATGCCAGTATTCCTTGCAAATATTTTAGGTTGTCTGTTTCCATGTGACTGCACATGGTTATGGAATATCACATCTGATTGATAGTGACAATGTGACAGGTCTTGGCTATGTGATTTGTATTTATAGAACAGCAGATAGGGCAATCTCTAATTTCTTTCATTTTGTTATCAACCCTGTACAAGTGAGTGTCAGAAAGACGTAACCAACAATAAAGTTCAAAGTATGTGGCCTGTTAATGTCGTCCTCTCCTGTGTCATTTCCTGATGTGATTTTCTGTCAGCTGATTTTCCTGCTTTCTTTTCCAGTAATAACAGAATATTGTTGATCTCACATTTTAGCCTTCTATAATGAGCAAATAAAACTAAATACATGTACACTGTGAAGCAAATATGCATTTTAATTCATATTATAATTGATTTAATTAAAAAAAATAAACTATTAAACAGTTTTTTTTATTTTTATAAAACCCGTATAAAAATTATTTTTTTTTTGGCAATGCTGTTATTCTGCACCATTGTGAGTGTATATGGTTATTGTCTACTGCAACTCATCATGGCCTATCCAGTAAAAAGCTATCAGTTATTTATTTCTTTGTGTTTCTGTTTTATTTATTATGCTTTATTTATATGCTGCTATCATATTCTGCAAAGCTTTGCACAAAATGGAGCCATAGTGGAGCCTATGCACCAAAAATGCATCACATCATTTTGTACTTCAAACAATTTGTCAGTGCTACGAGATCCTACTTGGATCAATTATTACCAACATACGAGAAGGATAGCATAAACTGACATGTAGCTGAGTAAGGCCTCTCTCAGATAACATAATACAGGCCATTTATTTCTAGTGATGTGTTACAGATGTGTGGTTCTGACCAGGCCCCGCACTGAGCAGTGAAATCTCACATTGATGTACAGGTAAATCTGTGTAGGACACTGGAGTAGTGATGTCACGATACCAGAATTTTAAGTTCGATACCGATGCTAACATTTTTATTTCGATACTCAATACCAGTTCGATACTTACTAAAATATTTTTAAAAAACACAACAATAGAAATATAATACTCCCTAGACAGCGAATATAATAAACCTGAAATGTTTTCTATACTCTTCAGGCCTGCACTATTACAGAGATACCAATTTATGGAGCTTTTTTAAATTTTATTACGTTAAAAGTAAAGGTTTGCGTTTTTTACATAACTGTGTACAGAGTACAGCGATCACTCAAACAACTCCGCTATACACTGCTCACTCGGCTCCGCTATACACTGCTCACTCGGCTCCGCTATACACTGCTCACTCGGCTCCGCTATACACTGCTCACTCGGCTCCGCTATACACTGCTCACTCGGCTCCGCTATACACTGCTCACTCGGCTCCGCTATACACTGCTCACTCGGCTCCGCTATACACTGCTCACTCGGCTCCGCTATACACTGCTCACTCGGCTCCGCTATACACTGCTCACTCGGCTCCGCTATACACTGCTCACTCGGCTCCGCTATACACTGCTCACTCGGCTCCGCTATACACTGCTCACTCGGCTCCGCTATACACTGCTCACTCTGCTCTGCTATACACTGCTCACTCGGCTCTGCTATACACTGCTCACTCGGCTCTGCTATATACATACTTATGCTGATGTCGGCACCTCACAGCCCCTACACCTCCCCCACCTGCCAGCCGGCTGGATCCTCACATGTGTCCTCTCTCTCGGACCTCCCGCTCTCCCTCTCCAGCCTTCTCCTTCCTCCTCTCTCCCTCTCCAGCCGCTGAGACCTCCGTGCAGCTCCGGCTCCTCTGCATAAATCATTTCAGCGGGGGTCTGCTACACACAGTAGCCGACCCCTGCTGCATATGGAGCGGGCTTAGGAGGGCTCAGGTGCCGTTGTCAGTGTGACAGCGGCATCTACACAGTTACATAGCCGGCACTAGCGAACGCAAAGTGCCAGCTATTTAAAATTGGCGCCGCCGGGAGCCGAAGGAGAGAGAACAGAGGAGGAGACTGCAGGGGCAGTGAGAGGCACATAGAGAACACGGCCGGCGCTCAGCTAGCCGCCGGCCGTGTTCTCTGCGTTATACTTTATGTTGAGTTGCCTATAGTGTTGTCACAATACCAGAATTTTGAGTTCGATACCAATACCAACTTTTTTTTTTTTTCAATGCTCGATACCAATTCGATACTGAATAAATTACATAAAAAAACCTCACAAGAATAGAAATTGAAACACTAGCTAGCTGGGGATGATGGGAGTTGTAGTCATGTAACACACACCAGCTATCAAGGGGATGGTGGGGGCTGTAGTCATGTAACACACTTCAGCTACCAGGAGGATGGTGGGGGCTGTAGTCATGTAACACACTTCAGCTACCAGGGGATGGTGGGGGCTGTAGTCGTGTAACACACACTTCAGCTACCAGGAGGATGGTGGGGGCTGTAGTCATGTAACACACACCAGCTATCAAGGGGATGGTGGGGGCTGTAGTCATGTAACACACTTCAGCTACCAGGAGGATGGTGGGGGCTGTAGTCATGTAACACACTTCAGCTACCAGGGGATGGTGGGGGCTGTAGTCATGTAACAAACACTTCAGCTACCAGGAGGATGGTGGGGGCTGTAGTCATGTAACACACACCAGCTATCAAGGGGATGGTGGGGGCTGTAGTCATGTAACACACACCAGCTAGCAAGGGGATGGTGGGGGCTGTAGTCATGTAAAACACACTTCAGCTACCAGGAGGATGGTGGGGGCTGTAGTCATGTAACACACACCAGCTATCAAGGGGATGGTGGGGGCTGTAGTCATGTAACACACACCAGCTAGCAAGGGGATGGTGGGGGCTGTAGTCATGTAAAACACACTTCAGCTACCAGGAGGATGGTGGGGGCTGTAGTCATGTAACACAAACTTCAGCTATTGGGATGATGAGGGCTGTAGTCATGTAACACACACAGTTCAGCTATTGGGATGATGAAGGTTGTAGTTGCACATTTCGTGCTTCCAGGGCTTGGTGACCAGGATCTGGGCGGCAGGGTAATCTGCAGGTTACAGCCCCACTGCCCCATCAGAGCACGGCCGACCTCCTGGTCATTCCCCACTGATGTCTGCCCGGGAGTTATCTGAAGGCCCTGGCCGCTCCTCCTCACAGTCCTGCGGCCCCCACCTCACAGTGCAGTCGGATGGAGTGGCCGCATCTCCTCCGTCCTCCTCTCCCCGACACCCGCTCTCCCTCTTCAGCCTCCTCACCTCCTCTCCCTTCTCCTCTGTCCTCCTCTCTCCCGGACCACCCGCTCTCCCTCTTCAGCCTCTTCACCTCCCCTCCCTTCTCCTCCGTCCTCCTCTCTCCCGGACCGCCCGCTCTCCCTCTTCAGCCTCCTCACCTCCAGCCTTCTCCTCCGTCCTCCTCTCCCCGACCCCTGCTCTCCGTCTTCAGCTTCCTCACCTCCAGCCTTCTCTGTCCTCCTCTCCCGGACGTCCCGCTCTCCTCCGTGCAGCTCCACATGCCACATAAATCATCTCTCTGATAACAGAGTCTGGCTGAGCCGGACCCTATTATCAGAGAGACACCGGCAGCGGGGGTCTGCTACACACAGTAGCCGACCCCTGCAGCATATGGAGCGGCTCAGGAGGGGTTAATGCCGCTGTCAGTGTGACAGCGGCATCTACACAGTTACACAGCCGGCACTAGCAATTGCTATGTGCCGGCTATTTGAAATTGGCGCCGCCGGGAACGGAGGGAGAGAGAGAGCGGAGGAAGTGACAGGTGGGAGCAGGGGGCGGCACACAGAGAACACGGCCGGCGCTCATAGCCGCCGGCCGTGTTCTCTGCTCTATACTTTGTTAAACTGCGCTATAATGCTAATTAACAAAGTTTCGATACCAGGAAATCCTGGTATCGAACCGTTTTTTTGCCCGAAATATCGATAGTAGTATCGATATTTCGGTGCATCGTGCCTCCCTAGTTGCCTAATAGTGCAGCTTTAACATAAATTATCGATACCAGGAAATCCTGGTACCGAACCGTTTTTTAGCCCGAAATATCGATAGTAGTATCGATATTTCGGTGCATCGTGCATCCCTACACTGGAGGTACAGCATTACCTATATTCAGTAGATGCAGAGGCCATGTGACCAAAGCATTCTAGATAAAGTTACTGATCGGTTCCCAGAGCTCACTGTTGTAAATGACAGTGTACAGGAACCAGGAGATCAGCTGTCCATGACTGCTAAGAATCCCCTGTAGCTGGCAATAGGCAGCGGTCCAGTGTCGGTGATCATTGTAACCAGTGGATCAGTAAGGATCCATCTATTACAGGCTATCTGTAAAACCGCCCTCTATAATCAAAAAGTTGCATATACAAAAACAAGGTACCGAAAAAAGTACAGATCATGGCACGAAAACTGACCCCTTAAATAGTCCCAAAGACCAAAAAATAAAAGTGTTATTAGGGTCATAATAGAGCCATTTTAACCCCTTAAAGAGTCACTGTCATATTTTTTTTTTTTTCTTTGCAGAAATCAATAGTCCAGGCGATTTTAAGAAACTTTAAATGGGTTTATTAGCCAAATATTCCATTATCTGCATTTAAAAAGCCTTTTTCCACCCCCCCCCCCTTCCTCTTTTCCATCCACTGCAAAAAATCAGGAAATTGTGACTTGTTGCATCAGACGTACCCAGTCTGTTCTAGGGAGAAGGAAGGGGGGAGGAGGAAGGAGGGAGTTAGCCGACAGCAGAAAGCAGATAACAGAGGATTACAGGCACGGAGCTGGGTGACAGCTGTAATCAGAGCTCAGAGAGGTCAGTGGTGACTGTCAGAGGAGATAAAGGGTGAGATATTTGTAGATTAACTCTTTGTTGTCCTGTTTTGGTCTTTTATTTAGCTCTCTCCATAGGAGAACAATGAAGACAGGGGGGAGAGCTTCAAACTGCTTTTTCATGATAAAAATGCATTTTTCAGGTAATAGACCAATTACAAAGTTTCATAAATCACCTGGACTATTGATTTCTGCAAAAAAAAAATAATAATTTCATGACAGTGACACTTTAACCTCTTAAGGACATATGACGTACCGGTACGTCATATGTCCTCATTAGCACTTCAAAGCGGGGCCGCGTGTAGCGTCTGATCGCCGTGCCCGCTAATTAGCTAATCGGAGGCAGCTGTCAAAGTTCACAGCTGCCTCCGATTACCGGAGGCAACCTTTCCCTGGTGTCTAGTGGGGGAGATCGCTCCTCCGGGACGTTGTACCGGAGGAGCGATCTCCGTTACTGAAGCCGGCCGGGGACTCGTCCAAGATGGCGCCGTCCCCGACTCGGCACTCAATTACTTCCGACTGCAGCAGCCGGAAGTAAATGAGTGCCTATCTCATTGATCTCTGCAGCATATCTATGCTGCAGAGATCTCAATGAGAGATCAGTATACTTATACTAGAAGCCCCCCTGGGGGACTTCTAGTATAAGTGTAAAAAAAAAAAGTGTTTATAGTAAAAATCCCCCTCCCCCAATAAAAGTCTGTATCACCCCCCTTTTCCCAGGTTTTAAATAAAAGTAAACAAATAAATAAACATGTTTGGTATCGCCGCGTGCGTAATCGCCCGAACTATTAATTAATCACATTCCTGATCTCGCACGGTAAACGTCGTCAGCGCAAAAAAATCCCAAAGTGCAAAATTGCGCATTTTTGGTTGCATCAAATCCAGAAAAAATGTAATAAAAAGCGATCAAAAAGTCGTATATGCGCAATCAAGGTACCGATAGAAAGAACACATAATGGCGCAAAAAATGACACCTGACACAGCCCCATAGACCAAAGGATAAAAGCGCTATAAGCCTGGGAATGGAGTGATTTTAAGGAACGTATATTTGTTAACAATGGTTTGAATTTTTTACAGGCCATCAGATACAATATAAGTTATACATGTTATATATCGTTTTAATCATAACGACTTGAGGAACATGCACAAGTCAGTTTTACCCCAGGGCGAATGGCGTAAAAACTCAGTTCCCCCAAATAAAAGAAATGCGTTTTTTTTTTTCAATTTCACCACACTTTGAATTTTTTTTCCGGTTTCGTAATGTACTTAATGCAATAAATAAGCCTGTCATTGCAAAGTACAATTAGTGACGCAAAAAATAAGGGCTCATATGGGTTTCTAGGTGGAAAAATGCAAGTGCTATGGCCTTTTAAACACAAGGAGGAAAAACCGAAAACGCAAAAACGAAAATGGGCCCCGTCCTTAAGGGGTTAAGGACTTTGCCAATTTTCGTTTTTGCGCTTTTGTTTTTTTTCTCCTCATCTTTAAATGGCCATAGCTTTTTTTTCACCCACAGACCCATTTTTCTACTACAGGCCTTCCACGTCCGTGTCATCCATGCAACACAAAATATGGGAATCGGGCCTAACAATACAACGTCATATCTGGGTAGTCTTAGAACAGTAAAAAATCTCTTCAAAAGGAAAGAATACCCATGAGCAGATAGCTGTTCCGTGGTTATTGCCTCTTGTCAATACTGAATGATACAATTACTTTTTTTAAAGTTGTGCGACAGATCTATTTTGCATGTCCCTTTTCCCAGAATTCCCAGTAGAGCAGGAATTGCCTTTAAAAGTCATCTATCGCCTAGATTTTATTTTACTAATTTGAGTCGGATACTAAAATGCAATCTTTTATACTAATCTGTCTCTTTTCTCTTTTCTGACTGGCTGCCATCTTGCCTGAGCTGTTTTTAATAGCACTCAGCAACCAGGAGATTAAAGCAGACCGCTGCAGCGGTTTTGCAGTATATTTGTACTTAGTACTATTATACTCTATTGCCCTGCCCTGTCACGCTGCAGGGAAATCCGCCTGTTCGTGTTTGGGTGGCTATCCCACACTCCCTTCGTCTGTGCCCTAGGGCTGTGTCGTCTCTTTCTTCTTCACTGCCCTCCTCATTAGTAATGCACCTAGGAAGCATTTCTCCTATTCATCGCTTGTCTAAACAGTGTGCATGCCATGCCTCATTGACTCGGCTGCTGCAGATTAAGGGTGCATTCACACGTACAGGATCTGAAGCAGATCTGCAGCAGATATGATGGTACAGATTTGATTCTGTGTTCATTTATTGAGATCAAATCTGCTGCGGATCTGCAGCATAAAATCCACTGCGATCCGGTGTGTGTGTGTGTGTGTGTGACGCTACCCTCAAAGATTATTTTTTTTACCCTAAGAAAGGGAACAGGCACATTTTAAATGGACAGTACCATCGGTTTGGGGGATGGGTTGGTGTATACAGTATCTCTTCAAGCATTTGTAAGGTGGTAAAATAAACACACCACCATAGGAAGGCAGATTACAATGTAGGCTCCTTTAGGTTGTCCTGGATTAGGAAACATGACGGCATGGCTGCTTATTTTCCAAAAACAGTGCCACAGCCATTTAGAGATTGTGTGTGGTATTGCATCTGTGCCCCATTCAATTGAATAGAATTAAGCTACGATACATTGCTTAACCTGTGGGGACAGGTTGAAAGGAAGCTGGCATGCTTTTTTTTTTTATAATGCTTTTTTTATCTGGTTAAAACCTTTTTAAGGCTCAGTGACCTTTTTTGTACATCTGATCTCCGTGGTGTAGTTAACTGCAGATATGAGGGAAACGCCAGATGACGGCTCCATCCTAGTTATCTGCACTTAGTAGGAAAAAATATTCAGGTTCACGGAAAGTTCAGCATATGTCTGTTACACAAAGTTAGTAATGAGAGAAACCTGACGGGCCGCCAGACATGTTTTTACACTGCCTTTCTGCCTGAATGTCCATTTCTTTGATTTTCATTTCCAAAAGATTTGTTGCAATCATATAACTGTTCTGATTATTCCTATTCCTCTGCTCCAGTACTTGTCTGGTAAAATGTGATTGATGCCGACTATACTTTCCTGACAGTCCTTGCACAGTGTTTCAGGTTCACTATAGGCAGCAGTCAGGATGCATAAGAATAAACTACTTTTGCAGTGTATGGCTGTATGTCATTAATCAGAATATATCATGATCAGGATCCAATGTTATTGATTTACTAAACATTATATCTAGGAGAATTGGTGATCTGAACAAGAATGATGTATTATACTGTGATGGCCATGAATGAAAATGTAGAAAAAAGGGAAATAAGTATTGTCAGGAAGATTTATGAATCCAGTGAGCAAATATGGTTTGTGTGCAAAGCGGTAAAATATGTTTGCATTATGTAGATAACATCCAGTATATACACTGATCAGCCATGACATCACATCCACCTACCTAATAGTGTAGTTCATATTCTGCCACCATTATGGCTGTGACTCCGCAAGATCTCTAAAAGGTATCTTTGGTGTCTGGAATCAACACAGTAGCAATAAATTATCTCCTTGTATTTTGTAGGTTAAAGGGGTTATCCAGTGCTACAAAAACATGGCCACTTTCCCTCTACTGTTGTCTCCAGTTTGGGTGGGGTTTTGAAACTCTGTTCCATTGAAGTAAATGGAGCTTAATTGCAAACCGCACCTGAACTGGAGAAAACAGTAGGGGGGAAAAGTGGCCATGTTTTTGTAGCGCTGGATAACCCCTTTAAGTTGTAGTTGTCTCTTCCAAGAACTGCGTAACGTTAGAAGGGTTATCCAACGCTACAAAAACATGGCCACTTTCTTCCAGAGACAGCACCGCTCTTGTCTCCAGTTTGGGTGGGGTATTGTTTTATTGAAATGATTGGAGCTTAAAGGCGTACTTCAGTGAAACTTTCTTTCAAATCAACTGGTTTCAGAAAGTTAGGTTTATTTGTAAATTGCTTTGTAATTTATCTTGTTTCCCCATACTTATCAGCTGCTGTATGTCCTGCAGGAAATATTTTCTTTTCAGTCTGACACAGTGTTCTCTGCAAACATACAGCACTGTCCGAGACAAACTTGTAAAGTATACAGCACTTCTGCAGGGCATACAGCAGCTGATAAGTAAGTGGTAACTTGAGATAAATTACAAATCTGTATAACTTTATGAAACCAGTTGATTTGAAAGAAAAAGCTTTTCGCTGGAATACCCCTTTAATTGCAAACCACACCTGAACTGGAGACAAGAGTGGTGCTGTCTCTTGAAAAAAGTGCCCATTTTTCTGTTCTGCTGGCTAACCCCTTTAGGGTGGATTCACACTTAATGGAATCACAGCAGATTTCACACTGCAAGTTCACTTTCAATAGGATTACCTACTCGCAGCGAAACGGTCATCCCACTGTGGGTATGTAAAAGGCAGCCCCCTTAACCCCCCGCAGCCCGTTGCATACATTATTGGTCTGCACTCCGGCTTCTTTCAGAGACTCCTGGAGTCTGGACGTCCTGTGCAGCCAGTCAGTGCGGTGCCCCACCGCAGCCACTGATTGGCTAAGGAAGACGTTTGGAGCTCCCGAAGCAAGCTGGAGTGCAGACCAATCATGTATGCACCGGGCTGTGGGGGGATTAAGGGGGCTTCCTTTTACATACCCACAGTGGGATGACTGTTCCGCAGCTAGTATGTAATCCTATTGAAAGTGACAGGAAGGGAATCGCGGGGCATGTGAACCAAGTCACTCGTGAATATTTTTTTTTTTTTTTTTTTTTTTTTGCAGAAATCAATAGTCCAGGCGATTTTAAAAAACTTTGTAATTGGGTTTATTAGACAAATATGCCATTATCTGCCTTTAAAAAGACTTTTCCCAGGCCCCCCCCTCCTCTCCTTTCTGTCATTTACTGCAAAAAATCAGGAAATTGTGACTTGTTGTATCAGACACAACCTGTTTGTTCTATAGAGAGGGGAGGGGGAGGAGGGAGTTAGCCGGCAGCAGAGAGCTGAGAACACAGGATTACACAAACACTGCTGGGTGACGGTATTCAGAGGTCAGAGAGGTCAGTGCTGACTGTCAGAAGATAGCCAGTGATGTATTTGTAGATTACCTCTTGTCCTGTTGTCCTGTTTTGGTGTTTATTTCCCTCTCTCCATAGCTTTAGCTTTGGCTGTCCAGGCATGATGGGCTGGAGGGCCGAAGTTTCCCCATCCCTGTGCTAGAGGGTGGCACAGCGCTGCCACCACACAAAGTATGTAGGTTTGTCAGCCACTTTGTGACTGCCAAATATTTTTTATATTCGTATATTTAGCCAGGTTCATAGCCAATTTACATTTTATAAGGAAATAAGTTCATATAAACTTCTAAAAACCCCCTCCATATTAGCTCCCACTCAATGGCCCCATTTATTTAGTGGAGGCCATTAGATTGATATGTGTCCGTATTCCATTTTAGATCAGTAAATTTCAATTTATATTTCAGAATTCCTAATAAACTTAACACAGGCCTAACTTGTTTTGCTACCTGGAGCTCAGACTGCATTTTCAGTACAACAGGTTCCTATTTGGGAAAATTAAATCTCTTCTTACTAGAGATGGTTGACAGGTGTCAGATCTCTTCTTCACAGTGAGTAATACCAAACACCAGGTATCTGCAGGGGTATGTGTAAGTAACTGAGTTTGTCAAGAGTAATTTGTTTGACGTAGAGCTCCGTTCTTGCTATTCTTTCAGTGACCGACTGTAACCCACCAGTAGTCTCCAGCCATGGCAATCGGTATCAGTCCTTGACCCATGAAGATAGTAGCAAGCACTGTTACTGTAGGATACATTGACACATACAGTGTTTTTAGCAGCATGTTTTTGGCTTTAATTCTTTATCTGAAGAATCCGAAGTTTATCTGAACCCGAGCGTTCGGCATTTGATTAGTGGGGGCTGCTGAAGTTGAATAAAGCCCTAAGGCTATGTGGAAAACATGGATATATAACAAAGTAATTACAGCCCGCACATTTACTCTATACTTTGTTCACACTATGCAGTTTGCAGACAGCCATGGCTAACAGTAAATCAACAACAGAAAGTTGCTGCAGCAAAGCACAGGTGCTGTATAACATAAGTTTTAATGGAATTTTTGAAACCTTTAAAAAAAATTCACATTCCCTGCCGGGCACTGCAGAGGAGTAGGTCAGTGTATAGGCAGAGGCGACGGGGGGGTGAACAGCTGTTCGGTGATTGGGATGGCCCTGGTACTACTCCCCCATCATCTGCTAATACTATGAGCAGATGATGGGATGAGTAGTACAGTGTGTATGTGTCCCACAGCACCGAGCAGGGAGGGAGGGGGGAGATAGATACACAGGCACCTGCTCCCCAAAGTATTCCATAAATGTATTCAATCAATAATACATGCTGTACATTACATTACATTACTTTTCACATAGACATCTATAGAAAAAATACAGTTCCATAGGTTTCGACATATAGTGCAGCCCCTGCTGGACACTTCATAGGAATTACAACTGATTTGTGACTTCACGACATATGTATTTTATTATCTGCTCTAATGCTGAAGAGTAGAGAAAATTACTTTTATCTACCGATGCTGTGACTATATTTTACAACCAATAAATGGTGAGTAACTACACAATACCTTCACCCCCTCCTGCCACTCTTGATGGCTTGATTGACAGCCAGAGTGAAGGGCTTTTCCCTTCCCTTCAGTCAATGAATCACCCCTGTCTGGGTGGGATAAACCCTTTAACCCCTTGCTGCAAAATGTCGAGCCAGCTCATCATAAAAAGCAGTTTGTTCACACATCATTATGAGCTGTCATGTCATAATCTTCAGGACCTCTATAAAGCTAGCTTAAGGGCCAGTTCACACGGAGTAAAACTGGCGGAATTCCGTGGCAGAACTCTCCACGTGTCCTACAGGCAGTCTATGACAGGGCTCGCGCGCCTCTCCGCTTGGAAGAATTGACGTCATGTGCTGTTGCTCACTATTAACCCCTTAAACGCAGAGTTAACATCATTTAAGTGTTCGTGACAGGAGCTGCAGACTGAGGGGGTCCCAATAATTTTGCCTTACTACTGAGGAGTCATACTTACCTCTGTGCGGTCCAATTGGCAATCTTTCAATAGAGTCTGCCTGAGTTAGACTCTGTGGGAACATTGTAAACGAAAAGAGGAGAAAACAAAAGGATTGTAGATTTTATGTCACATTATCTATCAGAAAAAAATTAAAAACTATATTTTTGCACAAAAAGTGATGCCTCAACCAGCCCTGTAGGTGGAAAAATAAAAGTTATAAGGCTCTTAAAAGGCAAGGAGGAAAAAATGAAAACATGACGAATAGCCTGGTCCTTAAGGCCAAAATAAGCAGCATAGGCAATGGGGTTAACAGACCAGGCAGATATAGGCATGCTGAGGGATCAGGCCACATGCTGCCCCTATGAGTCTCTCGAAGGGAATGAGACATTAGCTTCAGAATGAGACAGAGGGAGAAACATACAGGTGATGTAGGAAGTGTTATACCCCACTGCAGGATTCACAGCTTACACTTCTTAATATGTCCTTCATGTCACTGCTGCTTGTTCTGAGCGTGTGCAGTCAAAATATCAGGAATAGGATTTCCCCTTCTGTGTGCGCTGTGTTTAGGAGACATCACAGCTGCTAGTCTTCACCTACTAGAAATGGAGTCCGTAGAAAGAAAAACTTGAAACGTGAAAAAAATGCAATGTATGACTTTTATAATAGCTGGTTCTTCTCATCACAAATACACCCATGACAGCTTATCTGTAAAAGTGCCCCCAGAAGGTGCAGGTACACTGCAATAATTATACCCATTACTTATTTTGTGTTCCAATCCTTTATGAAGATTGGATTCTGTTCTCCTGACCATAATGTATGTAATTATTTCTATTACACGTTTCCTACCTTTAGGTGACTGAATTACACTACATTGTCCATGTGGAAATAGTAGTCAAGGGAACTATCAGTAATAATGAGAACTCTGCTGCCATGATAGATTATAACTGTTGTGTTATCTAATGCTCTGGAGTCTGAGATAAGCACTTCTTATTTGTTGTATTATGTTGAAGAACATTGAAAATTCCTTTGTTGGTTACTTGGAGAACCTTGCAAAATACAAAGAGCTCTGCTTATGTAAAAATAAAGAACTATGTATTTACTACCATCATACTGTGCCTAATGTGTGATTAGACTACTGTAATAAGAGCCACACTGTTAAACAGTTTTGGCAGGGGTGAAGCTAAGGCCTCACAGGCTTTGGCTTAAAAGTCCTGCTTGGACCCCATTGAGGGAATCCTGTACATATGATGAATTATATGATTATTGAATTCCTAGTTCTTTTGCCATGGTTATGTTCAGGAGTTTTTTTTCGCTGTTTAAAGTTGGCCATATGCGTTGAAGGGGGTTTCCAGGACTTTTCATTTGCTGACATGTCCTTAGGTTGGCCATTGATATCTCATCTATGGTTTGTTGATACCCCCCCTTCCTCAATCATTTGTTCAACAGAGTTATAGCGCAGATATCTACATACATTACTTAGTGGCAGCGATTGGTTACTTCAATGTTGTAAGCACAAAAACAAAAGTCAACTCACCACCGTAGTATCACAATGGAATTCCCAGGTCATCACTTAGAGCGACTCTGTACCCACAATCTGACCCCCCTCCCCCCAAACCACTTGTACCGTCAGATAGCTGCTTTTAATCAAAGATCTGTCCTGGGGTCCGTTTGGCAGGTGATGCAGTTATTGTTCTAAAAAACTACTTTTAAACTTGCAGCATCTGGGTTAAATTGGTGTGGCCTAGAATGTGTGTGTGCCCAAGCCTTGCACCGCCTCTCTGTCCCTCCTCCCCACCCTCATCATCATTAGGAATGCTCTGGGCAGTATTTTTCCTCTTCATCACTTGTGTGAATACTGCACATGGGCCTCAACGATCCAGCACATGTGCAGTGTTCAGATAGGTCATAAATAGGAAAAATCCTGCCCAAGGTATTCCTAATAATGAGGGCAGGGAGGAGGGACGGAGAGGCGGTGCAAGGCTTTGGCACACATTATCTAGGCCACACCAATTTGACACAGGGCTGCAAGTTTAAAAGTAGTTTTTTAGGGCAATAAATGCATCCCCTGCAAACGGACCCCAGGACAGATCTTGGAATAAAAGCAGCTATCCGAAGGTACAAGCGGTTTGGGGGGGGATCAGATTGTGGATACAGAGTCGCTTTAAACTGGTGGAACACAAGGGATGCCATTCGGACTAGTTAGCAAACACAGTAACAGTCATGGCTATATATACCTTTTAATACAGGGGTGAATCAAGCCACTATTCTGCCCAAGGTGAAATAGGTGCATGTGTTGATATACAGTATATATATAATATATACAGTATATGTTTTTACTTTTTTTTTTTTTTTTTTTTTTTTTTTTTTTTTTAAACAGATAGTCCTACAGGCTAGTATTTGAAACAGTGACTCACAATTGACATCTTCTCTGATCGGAGTTGCTCACTTTTCTTTTCTTTTCAGCCTGAGCCATGACTCTTCTTTTCAGAATCTGCCAGAGAATCTTTTACTTTCCATGCTCTACCACATACAGTAATTAGGTCCCTTCTGTGCCCCTATATAGTAGTTTGCCCCCCATCTGTGCTCCATATGCCCTCACTTTGCTTCCATACAGTATACAGTAGGTCTCCTCTCTCCCCCCATATACTATTCCCTTCCCTTTGTGCCTGCATAAAGTATAGGCCCCTTCTGTGCCCTGTATAGTATAGACCCCTGGGCAGCAGTCTCCATATCCTATATTCCTGGAGTCTCAGGCATGGGGGAAGAATCCTGCAAAAAATATCTAATGATCACCAGTTACTGTTCCTTTATTATTATTATTAATAATAATAATAATAATAATAATATTATTTGGCAGTCCTGCACCATGATGTTAAGTAAGAGGCAGCTGTAGTCTAAAATACAGTGGTGCCTTGGATTACGAGCATAATTCGTTCTGGGGCAGCGCTTGTAATCCAAATCCACTCTTAAACCAAAGCAAATTTTACCACAAGAAATAACTGAAATGCAGACAATTGGTTCCACACCTCCAAAATAATGATTTATTATTCTGAAACACAACGACTGACAGAGATTGCATGGAGCATGAAGGAATGTGCAGGATATATGTTGGCATAGTATAGCAGCAGTGTGTCTCTGTCTGGTGAGAGAGGGGTTACAGCTATGGAGAGATTACCTCCACAGTCCTGTCCCCTGATGCAAGCCCCAGCCTGAAGTGGATCTGGAAGGTGAGGGAGACTTCCTGGGTCAGAGTACAGTGCTGTAGACCCCGCTATGCAGACCATACCCCTCCTCCCCTTGCGCTCCCACCAAGTACAAGGAGCTCTTAAACCAAAGCATTGCTCTTAAACCAAGTTACAATTTTGAAAAGGTGTGAGCTCTTCTTGCAAAACTCTCTTAATTCAAGTTACTCTTAAACAAAGGTACCACTGTACTGGACATTGGCCTGTGATGTCTAATATTGGAGGTCAGCAAATGTAAAATTTTTGTATAGTAAATGCATTTTTACTCTTATTGGCTGAACAAATGCTGAATAAACTGGGCAAGTAATCTGATTTGATATACAGATACACAAAGGGTGTTAATGTTTATCAACCACAAACAAGTCAACCCAAATAAAACAGTATTTCATTATGTACAAAAGTAAGAAATGATAAGAAACTTACATTTACTAGTTATATATAGCTATTATAGCTGAAAGATGGATTTCTTTTCAGTAACTTTTTTTTTTCAGTTTTTTTTTAATTTTTTTTTTTTATTTGTCTCTGGCCATATAAGCAGAGGATACTTTACTGACCTGGCGCCTCCATTACTTACTTTTGCTGTGATTTAAGTGCATTCTGGAATACATTGCTAAAAATAAGCACGCCTGCTGTCGTATTAGCATTGGTCATTGGTTTTGCATTCACTAATTAGTCTGTTTATATCTTTATTGATCTGCAAGCTTTGCATGTGTTGCAGTAACTAACCTGAGAATAAAATATTATGCCTTTTAAAAATCGTTAGCGAGTATATGAGCCAAGCGCGGTAATGTTCACTGCGCCATCACGTGTAAATCCGCCTAATTATAGGATTATACATCAACTGCACAGCACAAGGTAACTGTCTCCATAAAGAAAGTCCTCTCATGTATTTTCATTCATTTACTTGGCACCATACCAGTTTTTGGACACGTGTTTTTGTGTTTTCTCCCCTGGACACTGAGGCCGTCCGGCTAACTGGGTATAAATGGCAGCTAACAGTTTATATAATGGGACATGGTACATTAGTTTAAAAGCTTTGCTAACAACAAAAACTATGATTAGTTCTGCATCAATCACCATATTATTCGCCATGGAGCGGAGATAACATATGTTTGAGCTTCCCATGACTTTTATTAAGTTAATGTCCTTAAGCAAGGAAGCCTCTGTATATCTCTTTTGACATTAGTTTGTCCTATTACCCAGAGTAACAATCCTATTTTTATACTACATGAAGATATATGTACAAATAGCTTCTAATAGAGTTTATTAAAGGTGGGGTGATGCTAGGAAATTAGGAACAGATGTTAAATTTACATGGGTCCAGTTCTTTAGCAATACTCAAGCATTTGTATGTATCTATATGTTTACATGTAACTCATGATTTACAATTTTCTTTAACCTTACGGAGTCGATTTGTCTTGTGACAGAACCTGAAGACTGGTAGCATCAAATAATACAGTGAACAACAGGAGACCAGCAACAGCTGTAATAAGCCAGATGAGCCAATATATAAGAAGAATGGTTCATATACTTAAACCAGCTTTACCATTACCTAATATATGTTTGCATGAGTGTACAGTATGTATAACTCGTTGTACACACACTCACAGCCTGGTATTTGAAAAACCCTTAAAGCTGCACAAATATATTTATATACACTACCGTTCAAAAGTTTGGGGTCACATTGAAATGTCCTTATTTTTGAAGGAAAAGCACTGTACTTTTCAATGAAGATAACTTTACACTAGTCCTAACTTAAAACAAATACACTCTATAAATTGCTAATGTGGTAACTGACTATTCTAGCTGCAAATGTCTGGTTTTTGGTGCAATATCTACATAGGTGTATAGAGGCCCATTTCCAGCAACTATCACTCCATTGTTCTAATGGTACAATGTGTTTGCTCATTGGCTCAGAAGGCTAATTGATGATTAGAAAACCCTTGTGCAATCATGTTCACACATCTGAAAACAGTCTAGCTCGTTACAGAAGCTACAAAACTGACCTTCCTTTGAGCAGATTGTGTTTCTGGAGCATCACATTTGTGTGGTCAATTAAACGCTCAAAATGGCCAGAAAGAGAACTTTCATCTGAAACTCGACAGTCTATTCTTGTTCTCAGAAATGAAGGCTATTCCATGCGAGAAATTGCTAAGAAATTTAAGAATTCCTACGACGGTGTGTACTACTTCCTTCCGAGGACAGCACAAACAGGCTCTAACCAGAATAGAAAAAGAAGTGGGAGGCCGCGTTGCACAACTAAGCAAGAAGATGAGCACATTAGAGTCTCTAGTTTGAGAAAGACGCTTTACAGGTCCACAACTGGCATCTTCATTAAATGGTACCTGCAAAACACCAGTGTCAACATCTACAGTGAAGAGGCGGCTGCGGGATTTTGGGCTTCAGGGCAGAGTGGCAAAGAAAAGGTCATATCTGAGACTGGCCAATAAAAGAAAAAGATTAAGATGGGTAAAAGAACACAGACATTGGACAGAGGAAGACTGGAAAAAAGTGTTGTGGACGGATGAATCCAAGTTTGAGGTGTTTGGATCATAAAGAAGAACGTTTGTGAAACGCAGAACAAATGAAAAGATGCTGGAAGAATGCCTGACTCCATCGGTTAAGCATGGTGGAGGTAATGTGATGGTCTGGGGTTGCTTTGCTGGTAAGGTGGGAGATTTGTACAGGGTAAAAGGGATTCTGAATAACTCAGTGAACAGTGCTTGATTGGAGCCAATTTCATCCTACAACAGGACAATGACCCTAAACACACCTCCAAATTGTGCAAGAACTATTTACAGCAGAAGCAGGCAGCTGGTATTCTATCGGTAATAGAGTGGCAAGCGCAGTCACCAGATCTGAACCCCATTGAGCTGTTGTGGGAGCAGCTTGACCGTATGGTACGCCAGAATTGCCCATCCAACCAATCCAACTTGTGGGAGCTGCTTCTAGAAGCGTGGGGTGCAATTTCTCCAGCTTACCTCAACAGATTAATAGCTAGAATGCCAAAGGTGTGCAATGCTGTAATTGCTGTAAAAGGTGGATTCTTTGACGAAAGCAAAGTTTGATGTAAAAACAATGTTATTTCAAATACAAATCATTATTTCTAACCTTGTCAATGTCTTGACTCTATTTTCTATTCATTTCACAACGTATGGTGGTGAATAAGTGTCACTTTTCATGGAAAACACAAAATTGTTTGGGTGACCCCAAACTTTTGAACAGTAGTGTGTGTATATATATATAATACTGTGCAGCTTCCCGAGCATGCCAGCCGCGTCTACAGCGGTAGCTTTACATTGGGGATAAAAGTGTTTTCTTACGTCGCACGAGGCCGAGAGAGGGGGAGCATCTAGTTATCCAGGTGAGGAGCTGCCTGTGACTAGTCACTGTTCTCAGCCTGTCAGCGCACTCCGCAGGCAGGATTGACAGACGGAGACCTGTTAGTGGAAGCTGCACAGTAAATCTGTACTGTATAGCTGGGAACCATATCGTGCTGATTGGTTCTTTTTAAAGAATTAAATGTGGGTAATCAAAGGAGTTAATAAAGTGTAAGTATCATTTTAACAAACTTGGTGACATGCTGAGACCCCCACCAATTGCTAGAATGAAGGAGCAGATGATTATCTGCTGTAAACTGCTATCTATGGAGTTATAATGGAAGTCTATAAACCTTCCCGTAATTCTGTATACCGGAAGTCTCATAGACCACACTTATAAACAGTAGTGATGCACAATGCACCGAAATATTGATACCACTATTGATATTTCGGGCAAAAAAAGTTCGGTACCAGGATTTCCTGGTATTCAATACTTTTATGTTAAGCTGCGTAATAGCACAGCCTAACATAAAGTACAGTGCAGAGAACACAGCACGATCCTCTCCTGGCTCTGTCATGTGTAGCTCCTAATGTAATGTAAGTCTATGGAGCCTGATTTTTAAAGGGGTTATCCAGTGCTACAAAAACATCGCCACTTTCTTTCTGAGACAACACAACTCTTGTCTCTAGTTCAGGTGCGGTTTGCAATTAAGCTCCCCAAAACCCCACCCTAGCTGGAGACAAAAGCGGTGCTGTTTCTGGAAGAAAGTGGCCATGTTTTTGTAGCACTGGATAACCCCTTGCCGCAAAATGACGTTTGGGAAACGTCATGTAAAGCAGGTAGTTCCCGCAACATGACGTTTCCCAAACGTCATGTCTTCCCTGCCTCCCCCCGCTGTCCCGAGGTGAGATCGGGCAGCGGGAGGAGGCTATGTCACATAGCCTCCTCCCGCTGCCTCTGCTCGGAGGGGAGCCGCGCTCCCCCCGGGCAGTTAACCCCATAGACGCCGCGGTCAATGCGACCGCAGCGTCTATGGGGATATGTTTGCATTGGGAGGCGATCGGGCGGCGGGAGGGGGCTGTTGCATGTTGCCTCCTCCCGCCGCCACTACAGATCCTCCCCCGGCAGTTCCCTTTCCCCCCCCGGTACTGGCGGATCGCCGCTATTACCGTTATAGCGGCGATCCGCCAGTACCGGCGCCGCCGCTGCATTTCATCTCCCCCCACCGTGAATCCACGGTGGGGGGAGATGAAATAAGTATTAATCAGACCTCAGATCAGCCCCCTTGTGGCCGATCTCTACCCCCCCCCCCTCCCCGGGCGGCCATCAAATCCAAGATGGCCGCCCCCATCGCTGCGAATAAACGATGTTTGTTCGCAGCGATGGAAATAAAAAATGAATGAAAACCCCATGCTCTCCGCCACCGGAGGTAGCGGAGAGCATGGGGCAGTGATCGGGGACCCCCCCTGTGGGGTCCCGGAACAGGCGATCGGCGGTATATACTATATACCGCCGATCGCCTGTTCCCAGTGCTGCCCGGCACTTTTTATCCCCTGTCACCATAAATCATTGGTGACAGGGGATAAAAAGTGTCACCGTGCCCCCCCCAAGTCGCCCCCCACCCCCCCCAGTCACCCCCGTCCCCCAGTCACCCCCCCTTCCCCACATACGTTACCTGATCCTGGAGCTCCGTCCTCCTCGACGTCCTGACTGCTTCTGATGTGCGCATGCGCGTCAGAAGCAGTTAGCTCTGAAAATTTAAAGTGACAGAGACCAATTTGGTCTCTGTCACTAAACTATGATTACTGTGATAGAAAATATCACAGTAATCATAGTAATACAGTGAAAATGAAAGTGAAAAAAGTACAAGTGAAAAAGTGTAAATGTGAAAAAGTGAAAAACATACAAACAAAATAAAACACACTTTTTATTATAGTAATAATTGCGTTTTACTCCCAGATTACCCGTAACCACCGCAGGTTGCCCGTATCTGCCCCAGTTTGCCCGTAACCACCGCAGGTTGCCCGTATCCGCCCCAGTTTGCCCGTAACCGCCGCAGGTTGCCCGTAAACACGCCAGATTACATGTAACCACCGCACGTTGCCCATAACCACCACATCTTGACCGTAACCACCCCAAATTGCCAGTGACCCCCTCCAGATTGCCCGTAACTACCGCACGCTGCCGCTGACCACCGCACGTTGCCTCTGACCACGGCACGTTGCCCCTGACCACCGCAGGTTGCCCCTGACCACCGCAGGTTGCCCCTGACCACCGCAGGTTGCCCCTAACCACCGCACGTTGCCTCTAATCACCGCACGTTGCCTCTGACCACCGCAGGTTGCCCCTGACCACCGCAGGTTGCCCCTGACCACCGCACGTTGCCTATAACCACCGCACGTTGCCTCTAACCCTCTCCAGATTTCCCGTAACCACGCCAGATTACAGGTATCCATCCCAGATTACCTATAAGCACTTCAGTTTATCCGTTACCACCCCACGTTGCCTCTAATCACCGCACGTTGCCTCTAACCACCGCACGTTGCCTCTAATCACCGCACGTTGCCTCTGACCACCGCAGGTTGCCCCTGACCACCGCAGGTTGCCCCTGACCACCGCACGTTGCCCCTGACCACCGCACGTTGCCCCTGACCACCGCACGTTGCCCCTGACCACCGCACGTTGCCTATAACCACCGCACGTTGCCTCTAACCCTCTCCAGATTTCCCGTAACCACGCCAGATTACAGGTATCCATCCCAGATTACCTATAAGCACTTCAGTTTATCCGTTACCACCCCACGTTGCCCGTAGCCACCCCGCGTTGCCTGTAACCACCCCAGATTCTCTGTAACCACCCCAGGTTGCCCATAACCAACCCAGGTTGCCCGTGACCACCCCAGGTTGCCCGTGACCACCCCAGGTTGCCTGTGACCACCCCAGGTTGCCCGTGACCACCCCACATTACCTGTAATCTAATTTTTTATTGTATTTTAGTAACTGCGCTATTCTAATAACTATTACTAGCTGCGGTTTTGCTCCAGCAAATTGGCGCTCCCTTCCTTCTGAGCCCGGCTGTGTGCCCATACTGTGGTTTATGCCCACATATGGGGTACCGTTTTACTCAGAAGAAGCTGCGTTACAGATTTTGGGGTACGTTTTCTCTCCTGTTCCTCGTGAAATTAAGAAATTTTAAACTAAACGAACATATTATTGGAAAAATTCGAGTTTTTCATTTTTACTGTCTTATTTTGAATACTTTCCTCTAATACCTGTGGGGTCAAACCGCTCACTGCACCCCAAGATGAATTCTTTCAGGGGTGTACTTTCCTAAATGGGGTGACTTTTGCTGGGGTTCTATTCTTCTGACACTACAGGGGCACTGCAAACGCACCTGGCACTCAGAAACTTCTTCGGAAAAATCTGCACTGAAAATGCTAATTGGCGCTCCTTCCCTTCTGAGCCCGGCTGTGTGCCCATACAGTGGTTTATGCCCACATATGGGGTACCGTTCTACTCAGGGGAACCTGCGTTACAGATTTGGGCATGCAGCCTATCCCCTGTTCCTAGTGAAATTGAGAAATTTCAAACTAAACGAACATATTATTGGAAAAATTCTAGTTTTTCAATTTTACTGTCTTATTTTGAATACTTTCCTCTAATACCTTTGGGGTCAAAATGGTCACCACACCCCAAGATGAATTCTTTGAGGGGTGTACTTTCCAAAATGGGGGGACTTTTGGGGGGGTTCTCTTCTGCGGACACTACAGGGGCGCTGCAAACGCACCTGGCGCTCAGAAATTTCTTCAGCAAAATCTGAACTGAAAATGCTAATTGGCGCTCCCTTCTTTCTGAGCCTTCCTGTGTGGCCATGCAGTGGTTTATGCCCAAATATGGGGTACCGTTGTATTCAGGAGAACCTTCTTTACAAATTTGGGGGTACTTTTTTTCTCTTGTTCCTCGTGAAATTGAGAAATTTCAAACTAAACAAACATATTATAGGAAAAATTCAAGTTTTTCATTTTTACTATCTAATTTTAAATACTTTCCTCTAATACCTGTGGGGTCAAAATGGTCACCACACCCCAAGATGAATTCTTTGAGGGGTGTACTTTCCAAAATGGGGTGACTTTTGGGGGGTTTCTCTTCTGCGGGCACTACAGGGGCGCTGCAAATGCACCTGGCGCTCAGAAACTTCTTCAGCAAAATCTGCATTGAAAAAGCTAATTGGCGCTCCTTTTCTTCTGAGCCCGGCTGTGTGCCCATAGAGTGGTTTACACCCACATATGGGGTACCGTTGTATTCAGGAGAACCTTCTTTACAAATTTTGGGGTACTTTTTTCTCTTGTTCCTCGTGAAATTGAGAAATTTCAAACTAAACAAACATATTATTGGAAAAATTCGTGTTTTTCATTTTTACTGTCTAATTTTGAATACTTTCCTCTAATACATGTGGGGTCAAAATGCTCATCCTACCCCAAGATGATTTCTTTGAGGGGTGTACTTTCGAAAATGGGGTGACTTTTGGGGGGATTCTATTCTGCGGACACTACAGGGGCTCTGCAAATGCACCTGGCGCTCAGAAACTTCTTCAGCAAAATCTGCATTAAAAAAGCTAATTGGCGCTCCTTTACTTCTGAGCCCGGCTGTGTGCCCATACAGTGGTTTACGCCCACATCTGGGGTACCGTTGTATTCAGGAGAACCTGCGTTACAAATTTTGGCATGCTTTTTTTCTCATGTTCCTTTTGAAAATGAGAAACTTTAATCTAAACGTATATATTATTTGAAAATTTACATTTTCGATTTTTTTACGGCCTAATTGTAAATACTTTCCTCCAGCCCCTGTAGGGTTAAAATGCTCATTATACCCCTAGATTAATTCTTTAAGGTGTCTAGTTTCCAAAATGGGGTCACTTATGGGGGGTTTCAGTATACAAGCCCTCTTAATCCATTTAAAAAAAGAACTGGTCCCTAAAAAAAATCAGTTTTGGAAATTTTCACAAAATGTGATAATTTGCTCATAAATTTCTAAGCCCCGTAACACCCTAAAAAAGTAAAATATGTTTCCCAAATTATGCCAGAATAAAGAGGACATATTGGTAATGTGACTTAGTAACTAATTTATGTGCTATGACTTCCTTTTTTAGAAGCAGAGAATTTCAGAAGTTCATAAAATGCTACATTTTCAAATTTTTCTTGATATTTTGATGTTTTTCACAAAAAATACACAAAGTAGTGACCAAATTTTGCTACTAATATAAAGTGCCATATGTGACGAAAAAACAATCTCAGAATCGCTAGCATACGTTAAAGCATCACTGAGCTATAAGAGCATAAAGTGAGACAGGTCAGATTTTGAAAAATGAGCCTGGTCATTAAGGCCAAAACAGGCTTTAGAGGCAAGGGGTTAAACTGACACAAATTAGGGAGCAGACCACGTCTCTGACATGTCCAAAAATTTTTGAAACTGCAGGTACACATTAAGGGTTTAAACACACACACACTGTATACGCAGCGTATTTACTGCTGCCATACGCAGCAGATTAGATCTAAATAACTGAACACAGCATCAAATCTGCACCATCAAATCTGTTGGGTTATAGGTGCTAATATATCCACTGGGAAAATCTCCCAGTGGAGATGTGGTGCATCCGGCACACAGACACTATACGCATTGTGAAGATCCTAACAATATTCTATTTCTTCTTTATCTATAATCTATTTATAATATTTTCTTCTAGACATCTGTCTATTAATTGCAGCGTATCATGGCTTAGTAATCAAGTGTTTGTGCATTTTATAGCACAGAATTAGAGACCTCATCCCATCAGTATACCAAAGGTTTCTAATATATTCCAGTTTATTTTTATGCAGCCAGAGAAGGCGTAGCGTGGGCAGAATGGATATGTTGCATTGCTTGCAGATCTTTCATCTTGCTGATGTGTGGTTGACAATATTTATACATGAAAATGTTAATTTCTGTCAGGTACATGACTTCTGCGCTGATAAAATGGAAACGTATGAGTCGAGCTCACCGACTGACACAAGCATATGTGAGGCTACTGCTTTTCATTGATTGTGTTCTGACTATTTGCTATTATATGTCACAGTAGAAAAGAAATCTGTATACCTGACAATGGCGATTTCGTTTTTCTACTGTTCATTTAAACAACTTTGCATTGTGCTGTTAGGTTTGTAGCTTCTAGTGGCACATGGGGACAGACTTATCAATGATGTCACTGGCACTGGACTTGGCACTATGTAAATATGGTTATTACTTTGTGTAGTTTGCAACAAATATATTCAGCAGTAACACAGCTCATGATTAATGTTTCTATTGCAGCAAACTGGTAGAAAACACCCAAATTCTTGGCATTGTCTGACTTGTCATACCGGTTAAGTCTAGACTTTGATAAATATGTTACACAGTTCCATCTGACAAGCCGCTTTTAGTAGACAAATTCTAGAGATTTTCTAAGCACATTCACGTTATGTCAGAGCTGCTCTGGAGATATGTTACAAATATCTTGCAGCCTAGGGTCTTCTAACATACACACTATAGCAGGGATCGGGAACCTGCAGCCCTCCAACTGTTGTGAAACTGCAATTCCAGTCATGTCTGGACAGTCAAAGCTCTGAGAATTGTAGTTTTGCAATAACTGGAGGCAGGGCTGGGACTAGGAGTTTTGGTGCCCTAGGCAGAGAAGGCAAATGGCGCCCCCCTCCCTCCCAGTGTATATTTCCCACATACAGTATAGCCTCCTGGCTGCCCCCACATAGTGTATAGCAGGGCTCCACAAACTTCTTACACAGGGAGCCAGTTCATTGTCCACTGGAGGATGACACTGTCCTAGAACAATTAAGAATTTTTTATATGAATTTTTGTTAAAGTTAAAGTTTTGCTCATCAATATATATTATGAGCAACATTCTAATAGGACACTGGCCCTATTAGATAAGGGTGGTCGGGGAAAAGTTGCCAGTAACTATTTGGCAGTTTGTTTCTGTGCTGGATGACTGTATATGAGCAGCAGTGTAATATGAAGATATCCTGTGTAATATAGATCAGGAGGAGGAGAAGACATAAGTAGTGTAGCAGTAACCTCTGTCCTCAATGTGGTGTTTTTCTTCAGTGTTCTATGGATGCAGGTGTGTGTGTGTGTGTGTGTGCGCGCGCTATGGCTGCAGCAGGCTGTGTGAGTGTGTGCTATGACTGCAGCAGGCTATGTGTGTGTGCTTTGGCTACAGCAGGCTGTGTGTGTGCTATAGCGTGCCCCCACATCCACAATGACCCCTCTATATCACTTGTGTGACCCTCTCTATATCACAGGGATCTGGCATTGTTAGCAGTATTTCTATGTGTATAGTGAATATTTAGTTAGAAACATAGAAGATTGTCAGCAGGAAAAGACCACCTGCTCCCTCTATTCTAGTTGTGAGTAGTTCAGGACATGGAGGCTGGAGACTGGCTGCATCCACTGCACACAGGAGAAGTTGCTTTATATCTTTCCTCATTCCCTCAGAAGTCGCCCCAGGATCATGTAGGACATTAGGGAGAAGCTGCTGAGCCAGTGTGATAAATAACCCCCCCTGGTATATGACTGGCCATTTATGAAGGAGCAGGAGTCTGTCCTGATAAAATTCAGGAGTCGGAGCTGCAGCTTACCGACTCCACAGCCCTGATTTACCACAGCCACACAGGAGCATGATGGGAAGGGAGCTGTAGTTCTACCACAGCCACACATGAGCACTAACACACACACACACTCCATTAGCACACACATTCCACTAACACACACACACACTCCATTAGCACACACACACAGATACACACATATACTCACCCACACAGCAGTAGCAGTGGAGGATGACCCTGTCTCTCAGCGAGGATCAGACTCCTCATCTGTCTCTGTCGGGAGGCGGGGGTTGTCTCTGCACTTCTCCCCTCTCCTGATTGTCTCTGGAGGTCATGTGACATTGGTTGGAAGTTTATGTTCGGCTCTGGAGCCAAGCAGAATAGAGGAGGAGAGCAGGTCCTGCCGCTGCGGGGCTGGAGCCTTCAGCAGCTGCGGGCAGAGGGGGAAGAGATGCTGCCACGGGTGAGGTTGGGTGGGGGTATTTTTACTTGAGAATACATTGCGCCCCCTGTAATTCAGCAGAAGATGGCGCCCTAGGCCATCACCTACCCTGGCCTACCCTTTGTCACGGCCCTGACTGGAGGGCTGAAAGTTCTCCATCCCTGCTTTAGAGTGTTTGTTAATGGACCCTGGAATGTAAATGACTGATTATCCAGGAGTGTTGCAAGAAACAGTTCTGAGAGCGATAGTCATCTCGTGTAAAAGTGACAGCGATAAGCTAAGGATGGGGAAACGCCCAATATTTAGCTGTTTGTGCCTTTAGAGCAGGATTCAAAATCTATAATCATCTGCACTTCTTCCTGTGTAAACACTGTTGCAGAATATTTCAGTACCCAGTAGACTATGGCTGGGCGATATGACCTAAAAATAAAATCTTGATTTTCTTTAAAATATTGACGCGTCTCGGTGTATAGATAGGGGTTTCAAATAGATTGACAGACTAGACAGAGATAGATACGATATACTGTAGATAGGAGAGAGGAGGTAGAGAGAGAGAGAAAGGGAAGAAAAAGATACAGGAGAGAAGACAGAAAGTGTTACTTCCTAAGAACTAGCAGGGAGGCAGGCAGAAGATCCTGGACACTGCATGGAGAGGTTAAAGGGGTTGTCCGGCAATAAAAAATTATTCACAGAATAACACACATTACAAAGTTATACAACTTTGTAATGTATGTTATGTCTGTGAATGGCCCCCATCCCCGTGTCCCACCACCCCCACCCGTGTACCCGGAAGTGTGGTGCGCTATACATTACCTGTCACGTGCCGACCACGGTCTCCGATCCTCAGCAGTGACGTCTTCTTCGGGAGGCCGGCGGATCTTCCCGAGTGCCGACCGCCCTCTGCAGCGTCATCCGAAGCTCAGCCGCGATTGGCTGAGCATAACTGTGCTCAGCCAATCGCGGCTGAGCAGCTGATGACGCGGCCACGTCATCAGCTGCTCAGCCGCGATTGGCTGAGCACAGTTATGCTCAGCCAATCGCGGCTGAGCTTCGGATGACGCTGCAGAGGGCGGCCGGCACTCGGGAAGATCCGCCGGCCTCATGAAGAAGACGTCACTGCTGAGGATCGGAGACCGTGGACGACACGAGATGCGGTGAGTATAATGCACCACACTTCCGGGTCTAGCGTGGGTGGGGGGAAACACGGGGAAGGGGGCCATTCACAGACATAACATACATTACAAAGTTGTATAACTTTGTAATGTGTGTTATTCTGTGAATAATTTTTTATCGCCAGACAACCCCTTTAAGGAGGGAAAACCCACACAGGCTGTGCAGAGGTCACAGATCACCACATTGACAGCGCAGCACAACCTGTGTTGTAGATAACGCCACAGCCGCCCCACATGAAGCTGACTGATTTATCTCATAACCCTTCAGGGACACTGTTCAGCAGGCTGTATGCCAAGGAAGCTTCAGTGTTTTGTGGTAAAGCCCTCCACCCTAACTGCCTGGTACACAGGCCTAACAAATGTTTTTACCTATACACAGGCTGTATCTAATTACTAGAGATGAGCGGACTTTTCGGATTTCTGGTTTGTGAGAACCATAACAATTGGGGTTGGATTCTCGCTGTCTGCTCTCTCCGTGCAGCAGGTGGATACCTCCTAAGGAACGCATGAAAAACTGGGATACAACCATTGGCATTGGCTGTATCCCAGTTTTTCAGGCGTTCTAGGTATCCACCTGCTGCACGGAGCGAGCAGACAGCAGGAATCCAACGACAATCGTTCTGGTTCTCACGAACCAGAAATCCGAAAAAGTCCGCTCATCTCTACTAATTACACAATTTCACTACACTGTTGGTGAATTTGCATTTTTTGCTAAAATATAAATTGTGCCACAGTCCCTGGGCAAATTAATAATTGCCCAGACCTGCAGCAGATGATTGCTATTGAGCCATTATATACACAGGTGCTATGTTCATTCCTTGTCTGCTCCTCTGCCTGCCGCATAGTTCAGCACAAACTTGCATGGTATAAACACCTCATTCTTCTCTAAGGATACAAACACACACACCATATACGCAGCATATTTACTGCTGCGATACGCAGCAAATACGCAGCAGATTAGATCTAAATAACTGAACACAGCATCAAATCTGCACCATCAAATCTGCTGCGTATCTGCTGCGTATACGGTGTGTGTGTTTGTACCCTAAATGTCCTTATAGAGATGTATATGCATATGTGTACCTGACAGGGAAATGGTGATGTAGGCTGCTGTGGCTAGTCAGATGGAGCTGCTGAGACAACACTGAATTAAAAAATGAAAGCATTATACAACTTCCTGTCTGGGGTCTTTTAAGCAAAAATATTTAAGTACAATTTCCTGATACCGGAATACCTATTTAGGGTATGTTCTTACTACAGCTTTCGTGATAAAATTTCAATGTCAATTCTTGAGGTGGACGGCGGAACTTCAAGCTGAGATGGCACAGCCACCAGGTGAAATTTCGGTGTGTAATCCGTAGTGGGAACATACCTTAAGGGTATAAACCCACACACCGTATATGCAGCGTATTTACTGCTGCGATACGCAGCAAACTCGCAGCAAAATCGCAGCAGATTAGATCTAAATAACTGAACACAGCATCAAATCTGTACCAACAAATCTGCTGCGTATTTGTTACATATCTGCTGCATATACGGTGTGTGGGTTTATACCCTAAGGGTATAAACCCACACACCGTATACACAGCGTATTTACTGCTGCGATACGCAGCAGATACGCAGCAGATTATATCTAAATAACTGAACACAGCATCAAATCTGCACTATCAAATCTGCTGCAGATCTGCTGCGTATTTTCTGCAGATCTGCTGCATATACGGTGTGTGTGTGTGTGTTTGTACCCCAAATGTGTAAAATTGGCAATAAAAGAATGGAGAAATGTTTATGGTCTTTATAATATCTGCATTCGAAGTAGCACACTGGCTTCATATTTCTCAGCAGGTGGCTTATATGCTGGAGTAACTATAAAAGTACTTATGGGTTTGATGCTCGAGAGTAAATCCCAATTTGATGAATGTATTTATATTGATATAAAGCCCACTGGACTTGGGATGAATGCAAAGATTTGTGGTCAGGATGCTCCTGTAGTACTTTTAAAAGTAAATTACAATGCTAAAAATGCTGCAGAAATGAATGTGATTTTTCAAGTGAATGCGGCGGGTATTGTGATTTTCCATAGCTGATTAGTTTTATACAGCCATCTGCTATCCCCAGGTGTTTATTGTAATGATGTGGCGCATTTCCGCTTAATCTAAATATTAAAAATGATGGCTTATTAAAATCATATTTTCTCTTTATGGAAGTAGCAGATTTAAGGCAGACAATCGCTTAAACAGTCAACAACCTAAAATAGGAGAATGAAATAGCATTTGATTGCCTCCACCTGTGCGCTGCCTAAATATATTTTTATTCAATTTACATGTTCCGGATGCACCTTCCAGGCAGTTTTCCATCTATTTTAGCAAACAGTATTTTTTTTCTGGTCTTTGCCTATTATGAACATAGCCATTATTTCATATCATTGGCTAAAGCAATTGCTAACACTGTGCCCATATTTAATGGACTGTAAAATGGACTGAAATACACTTTACCGTGGAGCAAAATCTGTGATTAAAAGGTTTTCATCCTAGCTGTTGTTCATAGAGTTTTCCTGTGGGTTTATGGTTTTAGTTTTTTTTTTTTTTTTTTTGGAAATGATCAGAGATGCATTGCTTTATCTATTGAATGTTGTTCTGCAAAGTTTGGTGAATCTTTACTTTCACTAAACTTCTGATTAGAGGAAATGCATTGTGAATAGGGATGAGCGAACCAGATTCATTATGAACTTTGCAAAAAGTTTGTTACGAAGTTCGTTAAAATCGCAACTGCGTCGCAAAACTGTATTGTTTTCACAGAATGGAAGAGGATACAAGGAATTATTACTCGTATAATCCCTTTCATCCTGTTTTTATGTGAATATCAAGGTGTGTGACGTCACTCCAGGAACAGGAAGTGCCTGAGCGTCCCTGCTCTCTCATTGTGTGGCTAGACTGCAGAGAGAGAGGAGCTCCCTGCTAGTTAGGGAGGTAAAGCACATAGATAGGCAAACAACAGTGGTTATGTATTATGTTTTTGCAGACAGTATTGTGTATAGTTTGCTATGTCAGTAAATATTACTGACACAATTTATACTTTGAAAGCAGATTTTGGGTCCAATGTCTTGAAAATATACTCTGAAGAAAAAAAAAAGTCTTCCAATACTTATCAGCTGTCAGATGTCCTGCAGGAAGTGGTGTATTCTTTCCATTGTTATGTAGCGCTCCCTACTACCACCTTTGTCTGTGTCAGCAACTGTCCAGAGCTGTAGCAAATCCCCATAGAAATTTCCTGCTCTGAAAAGTTCCTGACATGGACAGAAGTGGCAGCAGAGAGCACTGTGTCAGACTGGAAAGAATACGCCCTTTCCTCCAGGACATACAGCAGCTGATAAGTACTAGATGACTTAAAGGGGTTATTCAGCGCTACAAAAACATGGCCACTTTTTCCCCTCTCTTGTCTCCAGATTGGGTGGGGTTTGGAACTCTGTTCCAACTGAGTTGATTTGATTTTTTAAACAAACTCAAGAAAAAATGTGCCTTACTAATCAGGGACTACTGGCTATTTATATATATACAACTTGGCAACACAGACGGCCATGGGCCCAAACAAGCCAGTATATCCCCGAATAACCGATAAAACGTAACTTTTATTAAATCATAAATTAAAAATAGAAATATTGACGTGAAAATGTGGGATTAAAACTACTACCATACAGTCACAATGCCTATGTTCACTAACAAGTGATACACGTAATGCTCAAATTAGCTGCAGACTAACTAAGCTAGATAGGACTGTAAAGGTAGACTTAAAATCAAAACACCGCCTCCACAACTAGTTTCACTCCACAACGGAGCGTCTTCAGGTGTAGGGCAAATGGCGGCGTCCCTGGCATCGTTTGGTCTTTTATAACCTAGGTACTAATCAGACTCACAGGCGGAGATAAGCAGTAACCAATCTGATTGTACAAACCAACAAACCTATTACAAAAGGCCGGCCCCCCTTAGTTACATCCATACACCTGTCCTCACCTGCATTACGTCACTTCGATGGTCCACCCATAACAAAAGATCTCAACCAATGCGCATCACAAACGCCGATGTCCAATCACAAGCCACATTGACTACATCATCAGATCGCGTCGGGCGTCTCAAAATGAAGAGTCAGAGTTACGTCACTCACGCATGCGTGCGAACTTAGAAAAAATATCAAATATCGCTACAGCGCCTGCGCCTATACCCGCGCATGCGCGCAAACTTAGAAAACGGCAGTGGGCATCGACTAACAAGAAGAAGAAGCGAGATGGATTTTTCGTTTATCGAGTCTTAGTCCTAACGGTCTGAACGAAGGTTTTTCTTATGCCGCTTTTTTGTAATATTTAGTTTAGTACATCAGCATTTGTAAATATTGTTAATAATTTAGTTTATAAAATTCTATAGTTTTGATGTGATCTGTTTTTTATCCCTGGCATGGGTATGAGTGCGGGGTAGTACGCTACTACCCAGACCCTATGAAGGGTTTGTACAAGGTATTGGTTGTAGAACTGACCTTCCTATGAGGACATTAGTTATGCATACTTTAATAGTTATTTATTTATCTTAAACATTAATTATCTCTAGTTATGTAGTCATATAATCAATGTATCTTTTGTTAAGCATATTGGTGTATTATAGTAATGTTTAGTAAATATATATATTTCATTTACAGTGTATATTTTGTTGTAAACAAACATATTGGGATAGTTTTTGTTAGTACATTAGTTCATCAGTTTAGGTTCAAGAAGTCACTCCTGATCTACCCTCACTAGTGTCCATTTACTATTTTATTTCTAATCACCCTGGCACTCCAAGTTAAGTAGTGGCTCCTCTATGTTAGTCGATGCCCACTGCCGTTTTCTAAGTTTGCGCGCATGTGCGGGTATAGGCGCAGGCGCTGTAGCGATATTTGATATTTTTTCTAAGTTCGCACGCATGCGTGAGTGACGTAACTCTGACTCTTCATTTTGAGACGCCCGACGCGATCTGATGATGTAGTCAATGTGGCTTGTGATTGGACATCGGCGTTTGTGATGCGCATTGGTTGAGATCTTTTGTTATGGGTGGACCATCGAAGTGACGTAATGCAGGTGAGGACAGGTGTATGGATGTAACTAAGGGGGGCCGGCCTTTTGTAATAGGTTTGTTGGTTTGTACAATCAGATTGGTTACTGCTTATCTCCGCCTGTGAGTCTGATTAGTACCTAGGTTATAAAAGACCAAACGATGCCAGGGACGCCGCCATTTGCCCTACACCTGAAGACGCTCCGTTGTGGAGTGAAACTAGTTGTGGAGGCGGTGTTTTGATTTTAAGGGTATAAACCCACACACCGTATACACAGCGTATTTAATGCTGCGATACGCAGCAAATACGCAGCAGATACGCAGCAGATTAGATCTAAATAACTGAACACAGCATCAAATCTGCACCATCAAATCTGCTGCGTATTTGTTGCGCATCTGCTGTGTATACGGTGTGTGGGTTTGTACCCTTAGTCTACCTTTACAGTCCTATCTAGCTTAGTTAGTCTGCAGCTAATTTGAGCATTACGTGTATCACTTGTTAGTGAACATAGGCACTCTGAGTTGTGACTGTATGGTGGTAGTTTTAATCAGACATTTTCACGTCAATATTTCTATTTATAATTTATGATTTAATAAAAGTTACGTTTTATCGGTTATTCGGGGATATACTGGCTTGTTTGGGCCCATGGCCCTCTGTGTTGCCAAGTTGTATATATGATTTGATTTTTTTTCTCTGAAGTACCCCTTTAAGGAGCAAAAGCGGCTATATAACTAAAGAGCTATATTTTTTTAACAAGTTTATTGGTCTAACCAAATAAATGTTGTAAGGGTGCATTCACATGTACAGGATCTGCAGCATATCTGTATCAGATTTGATGGCGCAGATTTGAAGTTGCAGATTCAAAGCAAATCAAATGTGGGCCAACAAATCTGCAGCATATCCTGTACGTGTGAACGCACTCTTAGGCCATGTTTCCATTGCGTAAGTTTTATAATAATCAGGGCAGTTGTAAGAACGGAATCTGATTGGTTGCTAGGGGCAACTAAGCCAGTCTTACTTAACACCATGTTTGATTAATCTCCCGCATAGTATACACTCCGTCTGGGATCCCTAGCGACGCCGCAAGAAACTGACAAGTCAGTTTTCTGTGGCCGCTATTTGCTGAATATCAGCCACAAAAAACCTTGTCAGTTCACACAATGGAGTATGCGGCACTGCAGTACATGGCCGGGATGATCTTCTCAGACACTGGCTGTTCCGTCTTACTATGTGGGGAAAATAGGTTTATACTGTATATTAGGATGGAAGGGGCACAGTGTAGTGAAATGTGGTAGGTTATAAAATAACGTATACTCATGTTTGCATTATTAAAAATTATTTGGAGACATAAAAATTATTGCGGTGAAATGCCACAAATGAACATACAGGGGGAGATTTATCAAAGGGTGTAAAATGTAGACTGGTGCCCACACCAACCAATCACAGATCCTCTTTTCTTTCACCAGAGCTGGAAACTGAGCTGTGATTGGTAGCTGTGGCCAGTTTGCACCAGTCTAAATTTTACACCCATTGATAAATCTCCCCCTTAGTGATGTTCATTGATAAAACTGGCACAAAAGCTGTGCCTGTGCCATCTGCAGATTCAATTCTATGGGCGGACAGCGAAATCTGCCCGAGCATAGAATGGAGTCTATGGCACAGGCAGAGAGTCAAGCGGGGACGAGCAGCGGAATCCGTAGGACAACAGCTTTTAGCTTCTTTAATGTTTACTGCTGATCATACTCTTAGTAGCAGTCATACAAGTCATACTGCAGTGTTGTCCCATTCAAGTGAATGGGGCAATGCTGCAGTACCTTGCACCACCACTACTAAAAGTACAATAGTGCAGGTATGATCAGCACTAATGACTGAGGAGGATCCTTCAAAAAAGCTGTTTGGCAGAAGTGTCTGAAGATTGGCCAACAATATTTTAAAGTAGAATAACCCCTTTAATGAGAGACAAGTTTTTAAGCCATCACTATAACCAGTGGAGTAGAGCTGTCAGGATCTCCTTATTCATACTGTACAAGTGCCGGGTCTTAACTGGTGCATTACCCCCTTAGTTTATTCAGTCCTTTGTATAAATATAAAAACTCCCTTCTCGGCGTCTTTCACAGACCCCATTTGTGGCTCCTAATACAATTGTCAGCTGTATAGTTTCTCATGTGAGAAAGACATTTGAATGTCTATTGCCGAAGTGTATTCCAATGTATTGCTTAGAGCTGAAAGAAATATGCTCCCATAATAAGCAGCCACATACTGTATATATTTACTGCTCAGTATCGAAGCAATGTATTCACACTAGAACATCTCATCTGAGGCACAATGATTGACAAAGACATTTCCTGCCGTTTCCTGTCTGAATTTGCAGCAGCTATTTCATTTCATCTGTATGAATTGTCTGAAATATGCAGAAGGCAGTGGTGCAGGCACTTGAGCAGTACAACGGGAATGAAGACATCCTGCAGCAGTCTGAATAGCATTATGAAATACCAGATCATTTCTACATCCAGCCTGACTGTCTGGAGACGCTGCGGCTCTTCCTATTATTACATCTCTGCCTATAGCATTATAATATTTAGAAGGCCAGCAAATGAAGTAAGACCATGGCCTAGTGTTCTGTTTCTAGCCATAGAACACAGTCATATAACTCTAAAGCTGTGGACACCTTTGCACTTTTTTTATTGTTATTTTTATTCATTTATTTCTTCGATGTAAAATTCAGAAACATAATGAATAGTTTTAATTAAAAATCTCCTATGCTTTTGCTGTTGTGGAGGCAACTACCAATGTGTAAAAACAAAAGGTGTCTATTGCTTTTTACTTTCCTGGCATTTGATACTTGTACGGTGCCTGAGCACCTCACATCTCTAGGGATGCAGCGTCAAGGCTGTACTTTTATAGTGCACTTGTGTGGTCCTTGTTTTTAGGGATTTTATTTGATATTGAGGCTCAAATGACACCCCGTCTGTAGTCTATAGTCAGACCAATAGATGCAAACGTGTGCCAGCAAGCCGCCTAATGGTCATTGTATGGCAAAACTGTACCATTATGAAAACCATAGTTGACTAGGCCTGACTGGCCGGATCTTCAATAGGCTGTAATCGTGCTACAGTTCATCCTTACGGGTACAAACACACACACACCGTATACGCAGCAGATCTGCAGCAGATTTGATGGTGCAGATTTGATGCTGTGTTCAGTTATTTAAAGGGGTAGTTCACCCCAAAATTTTTTCTTTCAAATCAACTGCTGCCATGAAGTGCCAGAGATTTGTAATTTACTTCTATTAAAAAATCTCAAGCCTTCCAGTACTTATCAGCTGCTTTTTGCCCAACAGGAAGTTGTATTATTTCCAGTCTGGAGAGCAGGAGAGGTATTCTATGGGGATTTGCTCCTGCTTTGGACCGTTCCTGACATGGACAGAGGAGGCAACAGAGAGCACTGGGTCAGACAGGAAAGAAAACACCACTTCCTGCTGGACACACAGCAGCTGATAAGTACCGGAAGACTTAAGATTTTTTAATAGAAGTGAATTACAAATCTCTGGCACTTTATGGCACCAGTTGATTTAAAATAAAAAAAATTTTGGTGGACTCCCCCTTTAATCTAATCTGCTGCGTATTTGCTGCTTATCGCAGCAGTAAATATGCTGCGTATACGGTGTGTGTTTGTACCCTACGGGTACAAACACACACACACCGTATACGCTGCGTATTTACTGCTGCTATACGCAGCAGATTAGATCTATATAACTGAACACAGCATCAAATCTGCTGCAGATCTGCTGCGTATCTGCTGCGTATACGGTGTGTGTGTTTGTACCCTAAGGGTATAAACCCACACACCGTATATGCAGCGTATTTACTGCTGCGATACGCAACAAATACCCAGCAAATATGCAGCAAATAACGCAGCAGATTAGATCTAAATAACTGATCACAGCATCAAATATTCACTATCAAATCTGCTGCGTATTTGTTGCGTATCTGCTGCGTATACGGTGTGTGGGTTTGTACCCTAAAAGTGTTGGATAGGATGCTCAATCCAGCACATCCCTCCAGGATAACTGTGGATTACTAGATGTATGTGAATTGGGGCTTTAAAGGCATTGTCCCATGATTAAAGGTTATCCTGCATCCTCCAAGCACAACACTTGGCTATGTCTGGTGGCTTCCATAGATAATAAACACATTCTATTACAATAAACACTGCTATTACATTCTGATGGGAGACTTTTGTCCCAGCCTTCGCACCCACTGTGATCTGATGGTTATCCTCCTATCCTTATGATAGAGGATAAGGCTGGGTTCACACTGCGTTTTTGCAATCCATTTTTTTTTGCGAACAACGGATTAAACAAAAACGAATGCATTTGTGTGCATCCGTTTTGATCCGTTTTTCCATTGACTTTCATTGTAAAAAAAACGGATCAAAACGGATCTGTTTTTTTTAACGGACACAAAAGTAGTGTCAGCTACATTTTTGTGTCCATTAAAAAAAAAAAAAACTGATCCTTTTTGATCCTTTTTTTTTTATAATGGAAGTCAATGGGAAAATGGATCAAAACGGACGCACACAAATGCATCCTTTTTTTCATCCGTTTTTTGCAAAAAACGGATTGCAAAAACGCAGTGTGAACCCAGCCTAACTTGTAGTTATCGGACAACCTCTTTAAAGTTCAGGCAACTCAAAAAGTCCAGCATTGGTTTGCAAATGTAACTTACTAATATTATTTCTGAAACCTTTCCTGATGTCCTGACTGCATTCTGCTGCGTGCTTCCAGAGTCAGAGCGTTCATTGTAGTAACTGATGTGCTGATACAGGTGGAGAGCTTCCTCTGTGTGTCAATGACGTAGTGAAGGATGTGACACAGTTAAATAGATAAGCCATTGCCCTTCTGTTTCATGATTGATGCAAGACTTCATTGGACAGCATCTATAATGAACTATATTTCATAGTATAAGATCTACTATCTCTAGTGTCGGATACATTTAATTTCTCTACTTAAAGGGGTTGGTCACTTTATAATAAAATTGTTCAGTGTACAGTTTTAGTAACTGTACTCACTGCACTTACTGACTGCAGCTCCTTGTGTACCACATAGAGCTAAAATCAGACTCCCCTCCTCCAGGCTGTGCTGTCCTGCTCTGGTGAGTCTGTCCATAAGATGGACGACATGGAGGATCATGTGACCATGCCCTACCCTACAGTGTCCATCACTGAGCCTGTATTTGCCTATGTAGGACACTAGAGGGGGGGGGCATCTTATGGATGTACTCACCACAGAGCAGAACAACACAGCCTGGAGGAGGGGAGTCTGATATTAGCTCTTTGAGGTACCCAGGAAGCTGCTGTCAGTATATACAGTGAGTACACTTACTAATACAGTACACTGAACTATTTTACTATAAAGTGGCCAACCCCTTTAACTTAAAAATCGCCACAAGAGCTTGGATGCTGGCTGTTCCATGTGGATATTTCAGAGATGATCTATAGCAGTTCAGAGAACCATTGGAATGTAGCAATATGAAACGATCCCATTGATTCTCTAAGAGGCTTTCATCCCTCTATTTTCGGTTTTGTTCTTCTTGAATACGTGTCTGATTACTTGCATGGGCACAGAGCGCGTTACAGCCCGGACTATCCTTTGTGATTGCCTGCCTTTTTCTCCTGATAATACACAATCGATATTGTGAAGGCACATTTGCTTTGCTTGTTCAACTAACCATGACAAGGTAATGCTCATGATAGGCTTTCATTCAACAATTCACAAGGCAGGAGCCCTGTCAAGGCCATTTTTACTATTCCATATCTAGAGATTCCAGAGAAGAAAAACCCTTTGTGTGAGATGTGTGTGTAGAGCACTTTGGAGAATATCTGTAATGTTTTAATGGTTTGTGAAGAGTAAAAATAAAACGTGGATATGATAGATGATATAGATATTACAGGCCGTTCTGTTTATTTCACTTGTTCAACAACAGTTTATTTTATATCTTTAGAATTTCAGGGGCAACATTTTTAAACCCTTGGGCACTGGACTAATTTGACCCAAATTAATAGTTTCTCGTCTGTTCCTTTATGCATTCTGGCATTTTTTTTTTACTTTATTTATTTATTTATTATTTACAACATACACCAGTATCATCATGAATAATATTTTGACCCATTATGGCCACCATGATGTACCAATATGTCTAGGGGCTTTTAAGAATGTATGGAGCTGGCTTATTCAGCAGCAGGGAACTGGCACTTATAGCACATACCAAGCAATTGCTGTATGCTGGATACTTACTGTTTAAATGCCGCTGTCAAAACCAGCAGTGGCATTACAACATGGTAAAGGCGCATCATTGGTGGAATAGCTGGCCGGATGCTGAGACCATATTTTGTTATAGCCTTCCAATCTTAAGGATTAGTGTAATAGCATTATATTGACCCCTATCCCAAGCAGTCGCTCATAGACGTTAATAAACACCCCTTCCCTCAAATAATACAATTTTTGTTTACTTTTTTAACATTTGCAGATTTGTCAAAACTACCGAAATATAACATTGTTAGACTTTTATGGTGAATGGTGTATACGGAAAGAAAAGGCAAATGCCAGCATTGTGTTTTCTTGGTCACAAAATCAATAAAAAAAAAGTAAATTAAAAACTCTAATAACTAAGTAAAAAAAAAAATTCTCCTTTTTTTTTCTGGCTAGATTTACAATATGTTTTATAGAAAAAATAAAGAGCACCATTAAAAAGTACATTTGGTCCTGTAAAAAAAAAGAAAAAAGCAATGGCTCTGGTAAGAAAGAAAAAAACAGAAACTCGAAAATGTAAATTGGCACTGTCCCAAACCAATGGTATCGTCTGTTTGATGAGAGTAAATCCTTACCGATCGTGTCTCTAGTGATGTGACCTAGAGTTTCTGTTTCCTAGGTCCGTGACGCTTCTCCTTTCTTCCTCCCCTCCCTACTTGTAATCCTGCTGCCATTGATCACTTGGGAAACTGGAAGTAATAGGCTAGTGTAGTGCCCCCTTTACAGGGATATGTAGGTATTCTTACCGGGACCTTTTCGCCAGCTTTTTTTTGTTATAATAGATTTTGTGTATCTGTCTCCACTTACTGGATACAACCACTTTTAGGTATAGATATACAACCCAGTGCATCTTCTAGCTCCCCAGAGAGATGTAATTTTGCTTGGCACAGTACAGGCTGTAATAAGTAAAGCTGCTTCTCTGGTTTATGAGGAAAGTCTGTAGTTGTTGTTGTGCCAAGAACTTACATTTTTGTAATGTTTATATTCTTGGTAGAATAAAAGTAAAATCACATATGTTCTATATATGTTCTATGTAGATTATTTTGCTGTTAATCAAAATCCATTATGATCTGAAAAAATGTTAACCCTTTTAGGGGCAAGGGTCATTAATGTTTTATTTAATAATGCATTGTCACCGTGAGACAGCCATACATGTAATGTGTCTGCTGTGGTCTCCTGACTCTCCCTTGATGGCAGATAAAAAAAATAAATAATAATAATAATCATAATCATCTTTTATTTATATAGCGCCAACAGATTCCGCAGCACTTTACAATTTAGATATCATGGAAGAGTGGTACCAAATTGGGCAAATTGCCATCTGGACAGCTCTTCCATCTATGATATGAAGTGTAGTGTCCCTCAGCCACTGAGGTGGCTAAGAATAACCTTACTGACAACTTTTGTACTGTGATAGCTCCTTGAAGGACAACCTTAAAAACCTAATTTACTAGCAGATTATCCATCTTGGGGTTGTTTAGATTATATAAAAGATGTCTTAGGGGCGATCTGATAAGTGTACAAAAGTATGAATGGACAGTATGGAGGTACTACACCTAGGCCTATAACAATGACAAGTTTTCTACGTCTAGAGGAAAAAAGTTTCACCACTAGCACAGATGGGGATTCTTTACTGTAAGAGCAGTAAGACTATGGAACTTTCTGCATGATTATGTTGTCATGGCTGATTTATTAAATAAGTTCAAGGGAGGCTTGGATGCTTTTCTTAATTAAATATTTCAAGTAGGGCTGGGCGATTAATCAAATTAATTTGATTAATTCGCCCAGAATGTTAGAATCGATTTTGATTTTTTGTGAAAATCGTAAATTTGATTTTCACAAAAAATCTTTGCGGGCGGAGCGGTGCACGGAAGATAGTCTGAGCTCTGTCTCCAGGAGAGCCGAGCATGGCCGCCGCCTCCCGTACACCGGGGCAAGTGGAGGAAGAAGAAGCCCCGCTACATCCGAGAGGGCAAAGGACCTTTCATGACGTCATGGCCATGTGACTGCCGCTCACGTGTCGGGGAGGAGTCGCTCAGGCCGGAATGATGACATTTAGAGCCTTGTGGTCACGTGAGCAGAAGATGTGGAGTTGTGCGGGTGGGAAATATACATGCAGCAGAGCTCTGTATGTGATATCTGTGTAGCAGAGCTGTATGTGTAATATACACAGGACAGGGCTGCTTGTGTGACTTGCATACAGCAGAGCTCTGTGTATGTAATGTACTTGCAGGCAGCAAAGCTCTTTGCAAGTTCTATGTGAAAAGTGTTCACCAGAGCACTACATGTGCTGTGTTTAGCAGAGCTGTTTGTGTGTGATGTGCTTGAAGTCACCCCCAACTGCTCCTGTCTCCCTCAGTCACCCCAAACTGCCCCAGCCACCCCCAGCTGCCACTGTCTCCCTCAGTCACCCCCAGCTGCCCCTATCTCCCTCAGTCGCCCCCTCATTCACCCCCTCATTCACCCCCAGGCTCCCTCATTCACCCCCAGACTCCCTCATTCACCCCCAGACTCCCTTATTCACCCCCAGGCTGCCTCAGTACCCCAAACTGCCCCAGTCACCCCCAGCTGCCCCTGTCTCCCTCAGTCACCCCCAGGCCCTCTCGGCTGCCCCAGTCCCCCTCAGCTACCCCAGCTGCCCCAGTCACTCCTCATCTATTCCTGTACTACTACTACTACACCCCTCATCTTTACCTGTACTACCATACCCCTTATCCACTATACCTCCACTACTACACCCTACCTAGATGGAGGCACAAAGAAGATCTATACTATATGGGGGCACAGAGTGGCACATATTTGGGTAAACTACTTATATAGGGCATAGAGGGGGCTTTATACTACATGGGGGCACAGGGGGAGCACTGTTACACGGGGAAGCAATACAGTTGTCTCAGACTCATTAAAATAGTATCTGACGCTGCAGGGAGAAAAATGTTCTGTTTATTAAGAAAAAAGAAAAAAATCAAGATTTAAATCGAGAATCGTCCCAAAAATTTTAAAAATCAAGATTTTATTTTTTGGCCATATCGCCCAGCCCTAATTACAAGTATTACAAGTTATAGGTTCTAGATTTCATATGGTAGGATGTTGCTCCAGGGATTTATTCTGATTTCTATATTGGAGTCTTTCTCCCTGTGATGGGGCAATTGGCATCTGCTTCATAAGGGTATTTTTTTGTCTTCCTCTGCATCAGCATAGTAGGGTTATATAGGGTCACAGATCTTTCATTCGGCATATTTGCCATGTCAGGCGCAGTGCCATTTCACCCTATGAGGCTACAGATAAGATGCCAGATGCAAAAGATCCAGCTTGCGGCATCTGGTGTCCCTATGTGTTCCCATCACAGACCCAGGCAGTGCCAGATCAACAGACATACATGAACAAGGTCTAACACAGATTGCTGTCAATGCTGGCTATAATAAAAAAAATAGTGTCAGATCGCACATTGCCTTGCATCTTGCTGCTTATGGGTCTGTGCAGTCAGAGGCTACTTAATTTTAGATGATTTTTATGTTAGGCTAATGTACGGGCATATATGTGTGTATATATGGACCCTGGAATGTCAGAACAGGTATAGCTTCAGATGCCTTACTAGCATTTGCCGTAATGCAGTCAACGGCGTGTACACCTTCATGTCTTATTTTGTATGCTCTGATCAGCATTGGGTTAAAGAGGATGTACCACCAGGTACATCCTCTTTAAGCTGAACCCACAGATCGAACGGCGCCGTCACGGGGAAGCTGGTGCCGCAGTCCCTCCCCTGTATGACGCGGCTCCTTAAGAATGAATTGAGCCGCGTCATACAGGGAAGAGAATTCCCTCCCACCAGGGGCACCCCGGCCTACCTCCAGTGCTCGAGCACCGGCCGGGTCCGGTGCATAGAACGGCGCCGTGCACAGGAAACGGGCCGCGGTATGAAAAACGGACCGCGGCACGGCTTCCCCGTGACAGCACTGTTTAATCCGTGGGTTCAGCTTAGAGGATGTACCTGGTGGTGCATCCTCTTTAAAGAGTAGAGATTGGTGTTTTCTATGATGCCCCATATTATTGTATTACAGCCATAGTTGACCTGCTCAATGCATAGGCACAGTAAGGATTTATTCACACAAGTAAAAAATACATCAGAAACTGCACCAATTTCTGCATCAGAATATATATAATTTCACAAGAAATAAATTGCATTGATTTAGACATTCATTAGGAACTTTTAAGCTCTTATCGAAATCAGCTGGAGTTTCCTGACACATCCAGCCACACTGACTGTAGTTTAGAGAAAGCTATGGTGCTGATAAGCTGACTGCCCAACTAACAAAGTGATTTGCTTAGGGCCCTATTACACGGGATGATTATTGCATGAAAACTCGTTATATCGTTTGAATTGAAATGATAATCGTCCTGTGTAATTGCAGGCAAAGATCGAAAAATCGTTTGTGTGTCATTGATCGTTGATTTAGATCTGGCCCTAAAATCATGGTTAATCGTTTGCTAATTATTCGCTGTAATTCCACATTTGTTCACTATTCATTAAGTGTAATTGCACATCATTCATTCTTTTACTGGGATCAGATCAATCGTGGTGACAGTCATAACTAACAACTATCGTTCTGTGTAACACGGTGAACGATTTCAGGTTGTTGATAAACAATCTTGTTTACGATCGTTTATCTTTAGTCATCAATAATTAAAAATCGCTTACTTACTGTAAATTACATACTCCTGGGAATGTTTTACTTGATTGGCATTTGAACAGTGCGTCCCGCTTGTCACTAGGCTGCCTCCTTACACTGGATTGACTTGGTCAGCATCGGTTAGGCACTGTCAGTTTGTGCACCTCTTTGATGAGCAGAATGGTAAAACCCGATTGTCAATTTATGCAAACACTTCTATGAGGAATAAGAGATAAATTATCTTATTTGGGTGCAAGTATTTGCAGGGGTCTGCAAAAAACCGGTTATGACAAATGAGATTGTGTGTTTAATGGGAACATCTTTGTGCAGATTAGTATTTGTTAATAGGTTCTATTTGCAAAACTTTGGAAAATGTTGGTCAATAGGACATTATTACGATATTGAAATAACCATTAAGGGTGCATTCACACGTACAGGATCCGCAGCAGATTTGATGGTGCAGATTTGATGCAGTGTTATCTTATTTAGATCAAATCTGCTGCGGATCCTCAGCAGAAAATCTGCTGCGATACGGTGGGTGTGAAGCTACCCTTAGAGTGCATTCACACGTACAGGATCCGCAGCAGATTTGATGGCCCAGATTACATTCAAAGCAAATCAGCAACTTTAAATCTGCTCCATCAAATCTGCTGTAGATCCTATACATGTGAACGCACCCTATGGGTGCATTCAGATGTGCAGCAGATTTGATGGTGCAGATTTGATTTGCTTTGACTGTCCAACTTCAAATCTGCACCCTAAAGTTTTTTTCTGAACAAAACTTACTTGTTCCCAGGATAGGGGACAAGTTAGAGATTGTGGGGGTCCGACCTCCATGCCCCTTCAGCGATCTCCAGACAGCCCACATACTGTAGATTATGTGGATTTTAAATGGTGAAATACTACTGTCTGTATCTCTCTGTTTTGCCCATGCAAGACCTTTATTATTTGTCCTATACAATAACACGTTCTCATGTTCTGGTTTTACAGATATTTTATATTGGACTTTGACTCTGGGGTTCTGCAATATTTCATCACTGAAGCTAGCAAAACCCAGAAGCCTCGAGGATTTTTGTCTCTTGCTGGGTCTGTGATTTCACCGAGTGATGAGGCCCCCTATATGATAGCTGTGTATTCTGCCGGTGGAGAAGTTTATAAGCTCAGAGGTAAGGTATACATCATACTGTGCAATTTTAGAACAAATGACTGCTCTTAGGAGCTATAGAACTGTATCCATGAATAAGGAATAAGCTAGATCATAAAACTTTAAGATAACATCTAATACATTCAGTATGTTATACTGTGCATTTGCTAGTATTAGCTGTTTCTTATATACTGAACACTGCTATATTTTGTGTAATGCAAATGATATCAGTAATGTTATTACTATTTGTATATATGTTTTCAGTAAAGCAAGGAAAGTACATAAAGGAGACAGGTAGCACACTACTTCACAAATACTATAAATCCACTTCAACCATAAGTCGGTAGGGATATGCAGATGGTTGGTTCAGACTACTGCTCCTACTAATACATCTGTGCCTTGTAGGAGCATAATTGCAATAAAGGCTGAAATTACCTCTAAATAGTAGCAATCAATGCTTTCCCTGCAGGCCACCCACTCCTAGGTCCAGACAACCCACCAGCAGCTGGTCAGTAGTTTATTATAGTATCTCCTCTGGTTTAAAAGAGATAACTATTGTGTCCAGGAGGTGGCAGCAGTGTGAAGCTGCCGCCCTCTGCTATTAAAACAACACAGTAGCCAGGACCAGGCAGTTCCACGTTGCTAGCAGAATAAGCAAGATGGTGGAGGAATGGATGGCTTTAGAATTTTTCCACCACCTGTAACCCGAAGATGCTGCTCTGTCTTCAGTGTACATAGACCGGTCACAATGTTCCTTAGGCTAATGCCTGTTTGTCTCCCTTATAGACAGCATCTTCTGTGGGATGATTATTCTATGTTCATTTGTATGTTTCTTGTCTTCCTAAATTTAACCACCTGGTAATATCACCCCACCCCCCACCCCTTGCATCACCTTTCTCACTTCTGCCACCCTCCGAATCCTACATTGTGCCCTGCCACCTTTTGTACCCCCATAAACAATCGGACTCCTGCCATATAATTTTTCCATGTCCCTCTCTTCCGGTATAGCCTCCTTTTTGTCAGTAATTAAAAAAAGAAATCCTGCACATACAGAAATATTAGACTGCATTGACCAGGGAGGTTTATACCACATTGTAGACTGGCCAGGGGCAGTAATTACACTGGCCTGTGGACTGCCCAGGAGCAGCGCTTATACTAAGCTCTGCACTGACCAGGGGCAGACTTTACACTAGACTGTGCACTGACTGGGGGCAACATTTAGTTTTCTGTAGACTTGTCACTGTAATCCCACTGCCATCGATAACTTGGTGAACTGGATTTAATATGTATGTATTCTAAACCAATAAATATATTATTATTTAATAAATAAGCTGTCTTGTGTGTATGTACATGCAAGTTTTATCTCTGATTTATCCTTATCCTGGAGCTAGTGAGTGTGGACATCTGATGTCTTCCCTGCACTGCACACACCTATATATCTATAGCACATCCTAGAAATCAGCAGCATGGAGGACATTATAGAGAAATACCAAGCAGTGTATGTTTCTCACTTAAGCTATATCCTTTTCCTCCCTCCCCTCTCCATAGATTTTTATAGGCATTAAGCAAGATGATTTGTCAGAACCTGATAGGTGGAGAAAGAAGCATTTTCCTCTAATAAATACTAAGAAATATAACTTTTTTTTTTTTTTTTTTCATATTTCCTTGATTTATGCAAAGTTGAAAAAAATGTATAGTGACCACTTAACTGGGCACTGTCATTTAGAGAATTTTTTCTCTATGTCTCAAGCACATGTCAAAGTTTTGATGGCTTGGGGTCCTACTGCTGAAACCCCGCCGATCAGGAGAACAAGCTAGGTTCGCCGAGATCTCCATCCAGCAGCTCCATTATAAGTCTATGAGTGGATGCACAGAGATGATTAACAGCAGGAAAGTGCACTGCTGTGTGCTTTTTCCCACTTGTTCTCCTTATCGGTGGGGGTCTCAGTACATCAAATATATTGAAGTATTATAGCTCTCTGTTCATTGTACATTTGTACGCTTCTATGTTGGATAAGGTTTATTTTGTTGCTCTGGACGTTGACCTGTTTTAATGAATGGACCTTTTCTCCTGCTTTTTTTTTGGTTGTTATGATAGATTGTGTATCTGTCTCCACTTACTGGATGCAATGTTTAGGTATAGATATGCAAGCCAGTGCACCTTCTAGCTCCCCAGAGAGATGTAATTTTGCCTGGCACAGTCTAGGCTTTCATATGCTCATGGTAGAAAGAGCTGTATTCCTACTCTCTTGTCTCCATTAACTTCTGGAAGGCATCCCACTGTCACAGTGACTGATTATTAAGTTATTAAGGAACCTAAAGCTTCTTCTGGTTATGAGGAAAGTCTGTTGTGCCAAGAACTTACATTTCTTTAATGTTTATATTCTTGGTAGAAAAAGTAAAATCACATCTTCTATGTAGATTATTTTGCTGTTAATTAAAATCCTTTCTGATCAGAAAAAATGTTAACACTTTAAGGCACAAGGGTCATTAATGTATTTTGTAATAATGCATTGTAACGGTGAGACAACCATCCATGTAATATATCTGCTGTGGTCTTGTGCTTCTCTCATAGAGATCAATGCTGTGTATATACACAGCAAAGATAGATTACATCGGTCATAAATTGCTTTGGCCTGCTGCAGGCCCCAGCAATCTATTGCTGAGCCGGGATCAGCGTCATCGTGACGCTGAGTCCCGGCACGGGCAGAAGACCGCGGGGGGGAGATCCGACCCACTAGACACCGGGATGTGAAGTGTAAAGCACTTCAATGCAGCTGTCAGGGACCCGCCCCGGTAGGCTCTGTCACATATACTCACAGCAGCTGATTTCTGTCCTCCGGCTTCATTCTGGTTCCGAGGCGCCGTTCAAATCCGGCGCGAACTCACATCCGCCTCTGCAGTGACTCCTTTTCTCTGTCTTGTAATTTAATGCCGGAAGTCATGCACTTCTATAGAGAATGCATTGAAGTGCATAAGATCCGGCGTATAATCACAGGACAGAGAAAAGGAGTCATTGCAGAGGCGGATGTGAGTGCGTGCCGGATTTGAACGGTGCCGCAGGACCGTAACGAAGCCGTGCTGCGGGACCCCGATCAGTTGCCGTGAGTATACGTGACAGAGCCTACCGGGGGGGGGGGGGGGGGGCAATAATAATTTTTTGTAAACTGCTTCTTTAAACCCCTGCGTGCATCCGCATCCCAATTCACTATTGCGCACAATGGAAAGTGCAGCCGGAGCCGCACTCTTCATTGTGTGCACTGTCAGGGTTGTGCGGTCGCTATTCAGTGAATAGCGGCCGCACAAAACTCACAAGTTAGGTTTTTGTTGCATCCACTTTTAATCCCGTCCGGAGTGTATACTATGGGGGAGATTTAGCAGACATGGTTTAAAGTTAAACTGGCCACTTTCTTCCAGAGACAGCCCCACTCTTGTCTCTACCTTGGGTGGGGTTTTGCTGCTCAGTTCCATTGAAGTGAATGGAGCTTAATTGCAAACCGCACTTGAACTGGAGACAAGAGTTGTTTTGTCTCTGGAAGAAAGTGGCCATGTTTTTGTAGTGCTGGATAACCCCTTTAAGGTATGTCTCCTAATCTTCATCCTCTGCACCATTCTTGTGCAGTAATCTATGGAATCCTATGTAATCTTGTGAACGGTAACTGTTTGGAACACTGCCTCGCCCCCAGAGTGCTGATCTGGGTAACTAGGTTGAAGGTAAGAGTCATGCCTTCATCCTCAGCACCCCGTGCACAATAGGGAGCTACTGTATGAACAGGTTAGATTTGTGTAACCCGCTGATAGTTCCCCTTTAAATAAGCAAACAAAATCTAAATTGATCACACGCCTCATCTAAATTTCTAAACTCAGAATATCCAGATTGAAGCATTATAGCTAGAAACGGAGAATGACAATTAGAGCCATCTACATTTTGGACTTGTTTGGTCCGTCTGTAATTTTCCAAAGCTTTCATGGTGCCTATTAAGTGTCAAACAAGATGATGTTTAGCCTTCGGTACCATCTCCTAATGTGCTAGTTTGTGGTTGGCTAAACCTTCCTGAATATTGTGACAGTAACAGTCTTTTATGAAATAACAAAAATGAGACCATGCAGGGCAAATGACATTTGGAAATTAAGTTTTGTCAAGCAGAACACAAATCTCAGCACCTAGCAAGAAATGAGTGGAGCTTGGGATTTGTGGAGCTCCAAATTACATTTTAGAGAAGACAAGTCACGTGTGGGATATTTTTTATCCTAATGTAGAATTATAAACAACTCTATCATTTATTTCAATTAAAAATATAACAGGTTAACATCTGTGTTATACAGTAGTATGGGAGAATGCTAGAATTTAGAATCTATCCCATCTAATCTATTGAACCGGATAGACTCTTCGCTCTGTAAAGAAACACATCAAGCAGTTTTTAACATCAAAAAGTTAATTCCCCTCCTTCCCATCTGTATAGTCTCACCTCTTGCTACCTTAAGCACGGTGGCACCCTACCTTAAGCTTGGTGTAGTTTTAGTTGGACTGAAAATGTTGTTACCAAGGTATTTGTCACAGATACAGATGAATTCGGGAAAGGACGGGGTCAGCATGTCGTGTCTCATTGGTTCTATTAGGGCTGGGCGGTATACCGGGAAAATACTGATACCGTCCATGGCGTCGGTTAACCGACCTCAACTCTGCCAGGGATGTCGGCGTGTCAGAGCCAGGCAGGATGTGGCTGCAGCTGATCGAATGAGAGGAGTCTTATCCGAGGCCCGAGACAGGAGGGGGATCACTGAGCACAGACACTATAGCCCAGGGATCTGGCTTATCTCCCTCCCGGGCCCCAAGATGCGGACACTGAGCCGGTGGAGCCCCGTGGCCGAGTGCAGCCTCGGAATGTCTAGTGTCCTGCACTTCCCGGGCAGTGAACGAGGCACAGAGCAGAGGTCTGCAGGCTGAGGACCGGACTGCTGCTCGGGTGACAGCGCTGCCCCATCCCCCTCCTGTCACTGCCGGACCCATCCTCTCAAACAGGGAAATTGCTCGGGGCCCCCTTCTATCCCCCCTCCCTGTGACTGAGGAGCAGCAGCCTTCAGGAGGTAAACTTACTACTGTGCTGCCGTCCACACAGCCCTCCCCCGTCACTCATAGCCGGCACCGGTCTCCAGGAGGCACACTCTGCCGGGTTGTAGATCCTCCCATTGTGTCCAGGGAAAGGGACAGTGTCTGTGTAGCAGCATGTTAGTGCACGGAGGAGCCGCTTTCTTGTTTAGTTTCCCTGCCGTGCTCTGTCTCTTATCACTGACACCAGAGGCTAAAGGAGAGAGCGGTTTCTTCATCTACACTCAGGCTCTGGCTGTCCCTGGAATAGCAGAGTTGTCTCAGTTCATGGACACATGTAACACTGGCTGTCCCTGGAATAGCAGAGTTGTCTCAGTTCATGGACACATGTAACAATGGCTGTGCCTGGAATAGCAGAGCTGTCTCAGTTCCTAGTCACCACATGTAACACTGGATGTCCCTGGAATAGCAGAGTTGTCTCAGTTCATCTAGCTCTAGCTATCTCTTCAGTTCCTAGTCACCACATGTAACTCGCTGGAAGGAAGGGAGACTGGTCTTTGTATATACACACATGAGGAAGGGGGGCAGTCTCCCTTCCTCCTGTGTGTACATAGTGTGTATATATAGAGACTTGTCCCTTCCTGTGTGTATGTAGCTGTATAACGCTGCTGAGACCCCTAATAATGACAAATAATAGTCACAATAGACTAAATACACAGCCTTAAGTTGCTGCTCAGTAAGTTACTGTTTATTTTTTTACTTTTTAGGGTACAAACATACACACACCGTATACGCAGCGTATTTACTGCTGCGATATGCAGCAGATTAGATCTAAATAACTGAACACCGCATCAAATCTGCACCACCAAATCTGCTGCAGATCTGCTGCGTGTACGGTGTGTGTGTTTGTACCCTTAGAAAGAAAATATCCCCAATTTGGCACATACAAGTGGGTGTGGCTTGCAAAAAAGAGGGTGTAGCTTACAAAGGGGCGTGTCATAGTTATCGTTCAATCATCTTTACCGCAGCTACATGTGCGATAAACCGCGATATTGATTTAGGCCAATATCGCCCAGCCCTAGGTTCTATATTGGTGGGCCCCAAGGATCATTTCCTCTGGTGGGCCCCAGGTACCCCAGTCCGACACTGCGTAGCGTGAAATCTGCTGCATTGCGGTAATGTGAAACTAGCCTTGGGGTGCGTTCACACTTAATGGATCCGCAGCGGATTTCTCCCGCTGAGAGTATGTCAGCGACCCACCCCGTTAACCCCCCTGTGTGGAAGCGTATACATCACTTTCTCCACGCTCCGGCTTGCTTCGGGGGTTCCCGGCACGTCCCGCATGGCCAATCAGCAAGCGGCCTTGCCGCAGCGCACTGATTGGGTGAGACGTGAAGACGCCAGGCCCAAAGCAAGCTGGAGCGTGGAGAAGGTGATGTATACGCTCCCGCAGCGGGGGGGGGGGGGGGGGGGGGGTTAACTGGGCGAGCTGCTGACATACAGCGGGATGTCCATCTCGCTGCGAGTTTGTTTGTCCATAGAGTGTACAGGGCAGAGATATGCAGCGGATCTGCTATGGATCTGTTAAGCGTGAACACACCCTTAAGGTTAACAGTACAAAGAACCCCAATAAGAACATTGTTGATATTTCCAGATTTGTAAATGCCTAACCTATTCCAATGTATTCTTGCTTGTTATAAATTAGCCAATATACCTTCTGTACCCCACTGATCAAAACTTTTTATGTCTTTGACATGTCAAAGGTTTTTTTTGGAAAGATGCTTACATTTTAAGCAAACCGTTCCCTATATGCATCTAGCTTGTGCCAAGATCCATTAAATTGGTCACTTTAGAAAACGTACAGCCCCAAACAGTATTTTATACCCAAAGGCTATGTTAACACACTGTTCAAGTTGAGTGGATAGCCGTCATTTAATGGCAAATAATGGATGTCATTTCAAACCAACGGCCGTTGTTTTAAAACTACGGCTGTTATGTGGTGGTAAATGGTGGCCATCCAGTGTATGAACATAGACTCTCTGTGTTCTCAATCCACTTCGGGTTTTGGTTGCAAGATATTGAGCAAAAATACTGTGTGGGAACATAGACTAAAGTTGTTGTTTTTTTTCAGTTCTCAGAGAGAATGCAAACGCGAGGAGTCTGGCCTAAAATATCTGCTACCCTCCCTCTTCTACCACTGTATTATAATAAATAGTGCCTGAATATCTAGATTCCCTTCCACTGCTGCTTGTTAAAATGTACAGTATTCTTTTCTCCCTGGTATTTACTTCTCTTTTTTTTTTTTTTTTTTTTTTTTTTTTCTTCTTCTTTATGCATTGCTATAAAGTTAGTTGAGCTCAACAGTCATCTCTACTAGTCTTATCTCATATTTTCACTTGGATCTGACACTTCTTAATTTCTGGCTTCTATATTCTCATTTTCTGAAAAAAAAAAAGTGTGTACAGCAAAAAGAGCAGCGCTTATCTGGTAAAATAAGCAGTGTCCTCCTTGCGCAGTCTTTGAAACAAGCTGCTATTATTTAAAAAGTCAAAAGTTCTGAAAGCCTTCCGTTTCTATAGAAAATAAACTAATGATTCTCCCATCTGGGTTGATAAAAAAGAGCGTGCTCTCCATCTGCCTAAAGCCTATTATACAATAATAGGTTCCCTGATACGATTGATTGCTAGCTTCTTTTCATCTAAAAAAAAGGATTGGCCAAAAAGCTTCACTACTTAAAAGGGTTTTTTCCGGTGTATGTGTGTGTGTTTTTTTTTTTTAATTCTTTAAAGTTTGCCAGGTGAGATGTAAAAAAAACATTCTGGATTATGATGCAGAGCACTACAGCTTTGCTGATTCGGGTAGGGTAGAACTCTGGCTGTTTGGGAGCTCACAATTCAGTATGATCCAGGAGACTTGGTTTGTTCACACAGAGACCGTGGCGTAGCTACCATTAAGGCAGGGAAGGTGACTGCTATGGGGCCCCTGCAGGAAGGGGGCCCGAGGAAGCCTGCTCTGCCTTCATGGTAGGTACTGTATGCCACTGACAGCCGCTCCCAGGGGTCCAGAGAGGAAGAGGGATCCGTCATTGCACTGTTCAGCCCCCTCACTGTAGTGCCGGGTGAGCGGGCTGAACATCAAAAGGAACAGGACCTGTCAGGTCCTGCACAGCGCAGGAGAGGGATGAAGGAGCTTATGATCACATGACCCAAAGGTCCTCAATACTTCTATGTGAAGATCAGTCCGGACTACAGGAGGGGGGGGGAGGAGCCTGGGAGCTGTAAGTGCTGTGTATGTGTGTCAGTGAGTGCACATATGTATCTATGGGTATATATGTATTTGTTAGTATGTGTATGTATCTGTGGCTATATATATATATATATAGTCTGTAACACTGGTGTATATGTGTTTGTGTATGTCAGTAGTGTCTCAAGTAACAAGTTTGCTCCCAAAGATGTTCTGCAGCAGCTTCTATTAATGCTGGGCTCTAATAAAAGAACCCACCATTAATATCTGCTGCATTTTCTTTTATTTCTGGTTGAATATTCCTTATTACACTGAGATTATTTCCCTGTGTACAGTCTACTCATGGTATATACATCAGCACTAGTGTAATCACATTACAGCGTATATATGTGTGTATGTCAGTGGCGTATCTGTATATATGTTATTGGTGCCTGTGTGTGTATATATACACTCACCGGCCACTTTATTAGGTACACCATGCTAGTAACGGGTTGGACCCCCTTTTGCCTTCAGAACTGCCTCAATTCTTCGTGGCATAGATTCAACAAGGTGCTGGACGCATTCCTCAGAGATTTTGGTCCATATTGACATGATGGCATCACACAGTTGCCGCAGATTTGTCGGCTGCACATCCATGATGCGAATCTCCCTTTCCACCACATCCCAAAGCTGCTCTATTAGATTGAGATCTGTTGACTGTGGAGGCCATTGGAGTACAGTGAACTCATTGTCATGTTCAAGAAACCAGTCTGAGATGATTCTAGCTTTATGACATGGCGCATTATCCTGCTGAAAGTAGCCATCAGATGTTGGGTACATTGTGGTCATAAAGGGATGGACATGGTCAGCAACAATACTCAGGTAGGCTGTGGCGTTGCAACGATGCTCAATTGGTACCAAGGGGCCCAAAGAGTGCCAAGAAAATATTCCCCACACCATGACACAACCACCACCAGCCTGAACCGTTGATACAAGGCAGGATGGATCCATGCTTTCATGTTGTTGACGCCAAATTCTGACCCTACCATCCGAATGTCGCAGCAGAAATCGAGACTCATCAGACCAGGCAACGTTTTTCCAATCTTCTACTGTCCAATTTCGATGAGTTTGTGCAAATTGTAGCCTCAGTTTCCTGTTCTTAGCTGAAAGGAGTGGCACCCGGTGTGGTCTTCTGCTGCTGTAGCCCATCTGCCTCAAAGTTCAACGTACTGTGCGTTCAGAGATGCTCTTCTGCCTACCTTGGTTGTAACGGTTGGCTATTTGAGTCACTGTTGCCTTTCTATCAGCTCGAACCAGTCTGCCCATTCTCCTCTGACCTCTGGCATCAACAAGGCATTTCCGCCCACAGAACTGCCGCTCACTGGATGTTTTTTCTTTTTCGGACCATTTTCTGTAAACCCTAGAGATGGTTGTGCGTGAAAATCCCAGTAGATCAGCAGTTTCTGAAATACTCAGACCAGCCCTTCTGGCACCAACAACCATGCCACGTTCAAAGGCACTCAAATCACCTTTCTTCCCCATACTGATGCTCGGTTTGAACTACAGGAGATTGTCTTGACCATGTCTACATGCCATGTGATTGGCTGATTAGAAATTAAGTGGTAACGTGCAGTTGGACAGGTGTACCTAATAAAGTGGCCGGTGAGTGTATATGTGTGTCATTGTCTCCTGTTTGGCAGTGGGGTGGGGTGGAGGAGCGTACAGGATTCATGGGGCCCCGTACAGTTTTATTGCTATGGGGCCCCATGAATCCTAGCTACGCCTCTGAGAGATTTATCTGACAGATTTTTTTTTAAGCCAGGAACAGACTATAAACAGAGAATAGGTCATAAAGGAAAGACTGAGATTTTTCCTCTTTTCAAATCCATTCCTGGCTTTAACCCCTTCACATCAGCAATCTGTATATATACGTTCCTACTGCACATAATCCGTGCAGTAGGAATGTACATAAATGTTCATGACCGAGGAGCTGTAGATGTGTGCAGGACCGCTGCAGTGAGAGTGCAGCGTAATGACAGGCTGCACTCTCCCAGGAGCCCAGCATAATGACAGGCAGCTGTGATCCCAGAGCTGCTTGTCATTAACCCCTTAAACGCCGCAATCTATAGCGATCGCGGCATTTAAGGTACTCGGCGACAGGACAAGCTCCTGTCACTGAGTGATCTGGACCCCCGCAGCCATGCTGCAGGGGTCCCAATCACCTGTACCGATTGGCAGGGGGAATCTACTTACCTCCGTCCGTTTGGATCAGCGATCTATGAATAGAATCTGCTCTCAGGCAGGCGCTATGCATAGATCACCAATAACACTGATCTATGATATGCTATGGCATAGCATAGATCAGTATATGCAATCTTTGTATTGCATGTTTTAAAGTGGAAAAAAAAGTGTAATAAAGTTTTTAAAAGTATAAGAAAAACCCTTATAATCCCTCCCCCCAATAAAAGTTTATTGTACCTCCTTGCCAATTATGAAAATACAAATATTAAAAAAGTAAATAAATATATTATATATCATACCGTACAGAATTGTCCAATCTTTTAAAATATAATATTGTTCCTGCATGGTGTAGAGAATAAACGAAAAAACAAAACACCAGGATTCCTTATTTTTTAAAAAAATTATATATCAGAAAAAATGAATAAAAAGCGATAATGTTTTTTTACACCAATATGATATTAATAAAAACTAGAGATTATGGTGCAAAAAATGACACCCCAACCAGCCCTGTAGGTAGAAAAATAAAAGCTCTTAGAAGGCAGGGAGGAACATTGCATTAATTTGATCCGGGCATCAGTTGGCTCGGTCTTGAAGGGGTTAATAATCTGTCAGAGAAATCTCTCTGTGTAAACGCACTACAAGGATGTGTTCAGTCTGTGTAATGTGACCAGCACACTGTCGTGTCCATGTGGCTTAGAAACCATAACACCTTCATTTTCCATTTGAGGGTTTGTTTGTTGCCACTTGTTACTATAAAATATTTTGTATAAGACTGGCTTTACACTACGTTTAGGCAATCTGCTTTTTTTAATCCATTTTTGCAAAAAAACTGAAGGAAAAATGGATGCAATTGACTTCCATTATAAAAAAAAGGCTCAAAATGGATCTTTTTTTTTTTTTTTTTTCGTACACAAAAATGTAGTCAACCTCCTTTTTGGGTCTGTTAAGACTTGTGTTCTCTTACGCCAGTCTTGATAAATTTCCCCCAGACATTCTTCTTGCAGGTCCCCTGTTAGCTCTGATCTACCTTGACAACAGAATCAGACGCCTATAGAGAATGAATGCGGAGTCCGATGCTCCATCATTCTCTATGGGCATGGCTCATCTATCAGCGCGCTGGGCTTCGGGCGCTGATATCTCCGTGACCCGACCGGCTCAGGAAGCGGGACCCGGCGGGATCACGTGAGTATAGGGGGATCTAACGGGGGGTCCGGAGCCTGTCACCCCGGCACGGGGGGTGACAGGTCCTCTTTAAAGGGGAACTATCAGCAGGTAAGACATATCTAACCTGCTGATAGCCCCCTAATGCGCATGTGGTGCAGAGGGGAAAGGTATGTAGCTTACCTTCCTCCTTGTCGCCATTCCTGTGCAGTTAGTAGTTCACGGCCAGGACCTGTGCACAGTTAGGAGCACTGCCCCGCCCCATTGCACTGATCTGTCCCGCTCCATTATGATTAGAAGGAGCAGGATGGCACAGTGCGAAAGAAGTGTGGCAGTACTCCTAATGGTGCTCTGGGCCATGGATTCAACTACTAACTGCACAGGAACGGAGACCAGGAGGAAGGTAAGAGACATACCTTCCTCCTCTGCGCCCCATGCGCATTAGGGGGCTATCAGCAGGTTGGATTAGTCTTCCCTTTAAAAAAGACAAGGGCACTCCCTTTGGAAAAAAACATGGTTCAGTCTCCAGAGGTGACAAGCTTTCTTTATCTCCTTTTGTATAACGTTAGCTATACCCTATCCCGTTCGTTTTTTGTTTTTTTTTATGTACTGTGTAGCAATTTCAATACTGTGATCTCCTTATCTCCAAAGCTATATTTATGGAAGGTCCATTGGATCTGGGAGAATTGCACAGTGCATCCAGGAAATTAAACATGTTCAAACAAAGCAGAGTAGCGCATAAAGTATAGAATTTATCTAAATGCACCTTGATAAAATGTGCATTACTCATTGTGTAGCTAGTAACACTAAGATATTGATGTAGAATTAAGCCTGGATCATCAAAACTAATAGGAGCAAAGCAAGCTGACTTTATCTTGATTGTCTTACAAGGGTACATAGGAGCTTAGTGAAGGCACTTTGTTGAAGAATGCATATATCAATAATGAGAAGATAACATAGCTTAGTGATAAGCTCTGCTAGCGGTTAGAAACAATAGCTGCATGTATCCTATTGGAAAGTACTATATCTTACCATTAACAACAGTAACAAATGATTAAACATGTTTGCTAATAAATTACTCTTCAAGCCAAATATCACGTAAAACCCCTAGGTTATACTCAGCATGTTATAGGAGTTACAGTATAGCTTCTCTTGGGAGTCTACGCTGGCTTTCTTTTATCAGCTTTTAAAAAGGTACCCTGCAGGAGAAAATGGTATTGAAATAACAGGTGTCAGAAAGTTATACTTATTTGTGCATGAATTCTATTAAAAATCTCAAGTCTTCCAGTACTTATTAGCAGCTGTATGTCCTACAGAAAGTGGTGTTTTCTTTCTAGTATGACACAGTACTCTCTGCTGCCACTGACTGGAATTGACAGGAACTGTCCAGAGCAGTAGCAAATCCCTACATAAAACCTCTCCTGCTTTTACAGTTCCTGTCACGGACAAAGGTGGCAGCAGAGAGCACTGTCAGACTTGAAAGAATACACCACTTCCTGCAGGACATACAGCAGCCTATTATTACTGGACAGCTTGGGATTTTTAAATAGAAGTATTTTACAAATCTGTATAACTTTCTGACACCAGATTATTTTTTTCCTTTAGAGTACCCTTTTAAGTGACTATAAAAAGGTGGCTAAAGGCATCATAACTGTATTTTAGCTGTTAGTATTTGGAGCAAGCTGTAGGGCAAGTTTATTTAGAGGACTTTTATGGTCAGTGCAAATGTTGTTCTCTTCCAACAAAGTCTTTCTGACTTGCAAGTAAAGAGTACCTGTCACAAACAATAACTGTTGGCATGTCATCAAAAGTTATTGATCTTATGAGTAGAGATGAGTGAGCCGGGCTGAGGTTTGGGTACGTATGAACCTGAACCATTGGCATATGAATCCCGCTGTGTGCCTGCTCCATGGAGAAGGTGGAGACAGCCCGAGTGCCGCCTAGAAAACAGGGATACAGCCTAGGTCATACTGAATGTTACTGATTTTTATTATTTCTTTGTTAGACTAATTAAGGGGGATGATTATATTGCTGTGATGGACTAAACACAACAGTGTAATATGTGAATAATACTACATAATACTGCTCTTCCCCAGATTAGCCCATGTTACTTTCAACTGTCAAAGTTAAAGGGAATCTGTCAGCTCCTGGGCCCTACCTAAGGTGCTGGCAATGTGCTGTAGCTGGCAGTCCCCTAGTGAGCATGGTGCCTTTTTGGTAATTTTCCGTGCAGCGGATTATGTACAATCTTATGTCTCCTACTGTACTAAAGAGTCATAGAGCAGTTGTTTGTGCCACACTCTGGCATGCATCCTCCACCCATTTCATGAATAATCAATGCTGCCTGGCCTCCTGCTTGCTCAGCTGTCAGATTGCAGATCAGTCCTCTGTAGGAAGCTTGTCTGAAAGAGACACTCAGGTATAACTGCCAGCAGTTCATTCTCTGGTTCAAATCCCCTGATGGAAATTAAATAGATTTTTTTTTCTCATTATTGTTTCATTTTTAGGGCTATGTTCACACACAGTATTTTTGCTCAGTGTTTTGCAACAAAAACCAGGAGTGAATTGAGGACACAGAAAGGCTATGTTCTCACACTGTCGAAATTTAGCGGATGGCTGTCATTTAATGGCAAATATTGCACGTTGTTTTATATTTAAATGTTTTTATTAAATTTTGCACACAAACAATGGTTGATAACAGTCAACAGTCTGCAACATGAGCACTTGGCTGATATAGACGCCAAACAACACTAGCAAATCAGAGTGTATTATAGCATATTTATGGTGTCCTTCAGAACTTTTTCCTCCAGCTTCTAATGCAGTGGTCGTGTCTACTGGTCGCGTTGCGGAAAGTAGAGCCAGTAGGGATAGATACATGATAAGTGTCCGCTGGCATTGTGATATAATAAAAGAAAGGAACCAAGTGCGCAATAAGTATGAGCAACCAAAATACAAACAAATAACAAACTTAAACTTTTCTGAAGCTTTTTAAAGAGAAGTGAGAATGAAACCAGACTCTCCGGTTCACACTGTGGGCGTGGGACTCTCCGGCTACCCCAGGTCTACAGGCGGATCTTCAGTCAAAATCCTTTTTTGGTACCATGTGGTCAGACAGAAGCACTCCTGTATGGACTGTCGTACCGACGGGGGCAACAGGGCAATGTAACTCTCCCAGCACTCGAAAAACCTTTCAACCTGAGTTTCCTTTCTCTGTGAGGCTTCCACCCAATCCATTCTCATTATGAAAGATAATTTCTCAAGGAATAGCTTGAATGGAGGGGGGGTTGTATGATTCCAGGTGTGAAGTATAGTTTTGGTGCCTGCAGCAGACAGCATATATAACAGTTTCCTACCACCCACAGAGCAAGAAAAATCCTGGGAGTCCACATAGCCAAAAATGGCCCAGATCGGACCTAAGGGGATATAATTGACTAAGTGTGTGGTGGCAAAAGTGTGAACCCTATTCCAAAATGAGCGAATAACTGGACACTCCCATAGGCAGTGAAATATACCCGCTCCTCCCGCTTGGCATCTAAAGCAGCTATCAGTATTATATATGCCCATTTTGTATCCTCTGGTCGGGGATATGTAAGATCTATGGAACAATTGCAACTGCATCTCCAAATATCGGCTAGAGGGTAAGTATCTAAGACTACGCCCATGGGCTTTCTGGAGAATGGAGAGTGTCAACTCTGGAATGTCCCTCAGCCATTTAGTCAGCGTTGCTGTGGATTGGGCGTGGTCAAGGGTGGGGTATACAAACTTATAGTAATATGATATATGACCTCGCATGGTGGGCGGATGTGCGAGGGCCTTCTTCACCCCCGGGGACCATTCAGTTGGACTCATGGCTGCTAATACTTTGGATATGTAACTATGGGCTTGTAAGTAGGAGAAGAAGGGTATGTTGATGTGTGGGAACTGCGTGGTAAGGTCCGCCAGAGTGAGTACAGTGTGTTTGTCTGGATGTAAGAACTGGCACACATGGCCAAGTCCCGCCGCGTGCCAACGGTGGAAGTCTCTATGTGGCGAGCCATCTTGGAAGTCCGGATTGTGTATGAGGGAGAGGAATGGGGAGTAATGTGGGTGGAGCCCTCTTATTTGTCTCATTTTTTGCCATGCTCTCCAAGTGGGCATCAGTAACGTATTAAGTCTGTAGGGCTCAGGTATGTTGTGGTAAGATAGATGGAGAAAGTTAGTTAGGGAGAGTCGGGAGAGGAATTGTTGGTCTCGTTTAGGATCCGTGAAGTGGTTAGTGTGATATATCCAGTCTATGGCGATGCGCATAAGGGAGGCAATATTATAAGCCCGAACATCCGGGAAATTCAGCCCACCGTTAAGTTTGGGCTGTTTCAGGAGGTGAAACGGGATTCTAGGCCTACCACCCTTCCATATGAAGGTGCGATAGAGGTAATTGATTTTGTTTTCGTCTTTGGGACGTAAATAGATGGGGAGAGAGTGTAAGAGGTATAGAAGTCGTGGGAATTCTATCATTTTTAAGAGGTGGGCCCTACCTACGTAAGACAGCGGGAGATGGCGCCATTTTGATACTGCTGCTTCCAAAGAGGAGATATATGGTTTAACATTAGCTCTGTAGAGGTGGGTGGGGTGTTTAGGTAGGGTGACCCCCAGGTAAGTTATCTCTGAGGAGCACCAGCGAAATGGGAAAGCATGTGTCCAGCGTGGGCGAGAGGGACCTCGGAGGAGTAGGGCTTCAGATTTATCTAGGTTCATGTGATATCCCGAGAGCGCGCCCAGGGTTTGTAAGTCCTCCAACAAAGGAGGGAGTGAGGACATGGGGTTTGTAATTATCAGGAGGATATCGTCTGCGAATGCTGTCATGGTGATATCACGACAGAAGGATGGGGATGAGTCGGTGGGCAGAATAGGGGAGAGGTGGTGGAGCAGCGGGTCAAGGGACAGGTTGAAAAGTAGGGGAGAAAGGGGGCAGCCTTGCCTGGTGCCCGTGAAGATGTCGAAAGAGGGGGTGTTTAGTCCGTTGATTGTCAGTTTAGAATTTGCATCCGTCTGTGAGTAAGTCACGAAGTTGGAGAACGTGGGTCCGAATTGTCTCCGTCTAAGGGTGGAATGGAGAAATGGCCAAGAGACCTTATCAAAGGCTTTCTCCGCATCTAAGCTGAGCGCCATAGTCAGGGGAGAAGAGGGGTCGTGAGCCTCCACCAGGCAGGAGATGGCCGTCCGGATGTTTTTGACTGCCTGTCTATTTCTGATAAAGCCTCTTTGGAAGGGATGTATAAGGGAGGGGAGAATTTGTTGTAAACGGTCGGCTAAGATTTTTGCTAGGAATTTGTAGTCACTGTTTAACAGTGTGATAGGGCGGTATGATTGGGGTAATTGTGGGTCTCTGCCTGGCTTCGGAAACAAAATCGTCCTGGAATCCAGGAAGAGGTCCACCTGGGCGTTGCGGATGAATATATCGTTGTATAAACGAGTAAGATATGGGATCAGGTCAATTTGCAGTGATTTGTAATATTCATTACTGAAGCCATCAGGGCCTGGTGTTTTGTTATTGGGGGATGATTTAATAGCGGCCACCACTTCCGCTTCTGTTATCTCCGCACTGAGCATTGACTGTTGGTCTTCTGTAAGAGAAGGTAACGTCAATGTGTCTAGGAAAGAGTCAATTTTGTGGGGGTCCGTGGGGCTAGCTCTATATAAATCTTCGAAGTAGTTGTAAAGGATGTCGCTTATGTCTCCGGTTTTCGTCAGTAACGTATTAGTCACAGGGTCACGTATGGATAAAATCGGTGTGAATTTATTTTTGGGGGAGGTTAATCGGGCCAACAGACGTCCGGATTTGTTTGCCTGCCGGTAGTATCTATTCTGATCGGTCCTCACTAGCCAGACTGCCTGTCCCTGGATAAAGGCGTCTAGATTTTGTTGTGTTTCAATAGTCAGTTTTTTGGTAAGGGAAGAAGGGTGGCGTGCGTGGTTCCGCTGGGCCTGCAGTAAAGCATGATAAAGGGATTGATATTTCTGATGGGCGCGTTTGCGGTTTAAGGATATGTAGCTTATAATATGACCCCTGACCACGGCCTTGGAGGCAGCCCACAGAAGGGGCAGATCATCTATATGATCAAGATTATCATCAATGAAGTTTGCCCAAGTCATTTTCATATAGTCATGGAAATCTTCGGATTGCGTTAAGTAGGTGGGGTACCTCCAGAACCTGGTCCGGGTAGAGGGGGTAAGGCCCTGCAAGGTCAGAGTGATCGGAGCATGATCAGAGATAGTAATGGCGTGAAGCGCACCAGGGGAGATGAAGTCCATAAGGGAGAAGGAAGTGAGGAAGTAATCTATACGGGAGAAACTGTCGTGGGCAGAGGAGTAGAATGTGTATTCTCGTGAAGTAGGGTTAGATAGACGCCACGGGTCATATAGGGAAAGGGATTCGATAAGATGTAGCAGGTCTCTGGCTGAGGGGGGTATCGTCCGCTGGTCTGATGTTTTATCTATAGTCGGGTTTAGGGTCGTATTAAAGTCACCCCCAAGTATAAGATTTGTATAGGAACCCTGGAGTAAGAAGGAGTGCAGTTTGGAAAAAAAGGCAGTATTAGAATTGTTGGGGGCGTATATGTTCAATAGTGTATATTGTGTGCCGTTCAGTCTGACCACCAGCAGTAGGTATCTACCCCCTTCGTCCGCGACCTCCCTCTCCACCTCCACCTGCAAGCCTCTTCGAAATAGTATCGCCACCCCTCTTGACTTTGAGGAGTAGTTGGCCGTATGGCATGAGTCTAGCCAGGCCGCTCGCAGAGCGGACGGTGAATCTTTTTTCCAATGAGTTTCCTGGATAAACATGATATCAGGTCTCATGCGTTTTAGGTGTGTGAGTACCTTTTTACGCTTAATGGGCGTGTTAAGCCCCGCCACATTCCAACTAAGGAGTCGTAGGGCGGAGGGGGTAGTGTATGTATCCGCAACCGGTTGGTCAGAGGGAATCATATGTGTGTCTGTTGTACATGAGTGAGCATGTCAATAAACATACAGTTGTGCGTCCCCCGTCGTCCCAGCGAGCAACGAGAGACCGCATATCATATAGGGTGAAGCCGGAGGCCCCACACAAGAACACAGGAGTGTCAGCATAGCATCTAGGAAAATAAGGAAAGGTTAGCTTCAGCAGAAAACAGTAACAAATAAACATCTGAGACAAACTGATCAGTGGTAGTACTAATTGAAACCAAAAGGTCTGCAACACAACACGGATAATATAGTGTATCATGTGGATTAGGGAAAAAAAAAAAAAAAAAAGAGAAAAGGAAGGAAAAAATAAGAAGAAACCAGAACTAGTGCCTGCATGTCCCTGTGTTGGAATTATCCTGGATGATTATCCTGTCCAATTCGGAAGTGACGACGCGCGTGTATGGGGTCATCAAAGAGGAGTTGTCTTCCCTCGGATTGAACCCGTAATTTTGCTGGATATAGCAACTGAAAGCGAATATCATGGTCATGTAGATAGCGACAAATAGGGGTAAAATTTTTGCGCTTTTGTGAGACAGTGACCGAGAAATCCTGGAAGATTATGACTGAGAAGTCCTGGATCCTGAGAGCCCTTTTATTTCTGAAGGCACGTAACACTTTCTCCTTGATGGCCCAGTTTTGGTAGCGGGCAATAACTGGTCGAGGACGAGCGTTCCTGTCTCCAGGAGGCCTTGGAGGCCCTATGCGGTGTGCTCGCTCGATAGAAAGGGCATCTGGAGGGCCCTCTATCTCCAACACTGCAGGTAGGGTGGAAGTCAATAGCTGATGAAGGGCTGGGCCGACATAGGACTCAGGAATGCCCACAAACCGGAGGTTGTTTCGTCTCTCGCGGTTTTCCAGATCATCAAGTTTGTCTGCGAGTGCAACCTCCGCCTCTCGGTGTCGGGCTATCGCTTGTTCCAGGGCAGATGTGGAGATTTCACAGGACGTCACTCTTCCCTCCAGGTCGGATATTTTCTGGGTGTTTTCTGTGATTTGGGTTAACGCTGAAGTGATGGTAGCATGTATAGTATCCAGTCGCTTGTCAAACATGGGCATCAGTATGCGAGACACCTCTTGGGCCACCGAGGCAGCACTGAGTGGGTGATGTTCGGGCGGGTCCGCCCCACTGTAGGCTGGAGACATATTTGGTGGAGTAATGTCATCCCTATCAGGGGAGGGAGGGTCAAAAATGTCATTTGAGGATTGTTGCGAAGCGTTCGCAGAGGTTTTGGGGGTCACCCTACTTTTCGTGGTTTTCGTCTGTTGTTTAGATGCCATTTTAGTGGGTTGCTGATGGGTAGGGGAAAGTTGTAGTTGCGATTGGCGTCTGCGGTTTATCCTGTCCGAGGGAGTCTTAGAGAGGAATTTGTCCATGACCCCTCCTGGGGCATACAAGGATTACGTAGGTGTACGGGAAATGCCAAGGCACCATTCAGTAAGGGTTCACATAGGAATGAGGGGTATCAAGGTCTCAGCCCCATCACGGCTCCATCCGCCACCTCAATGCTTGAATGATATTTGAAGAGTAGAGAAACATGTAGCACACGCTGCGGTTGTGCTAGCCCTCTAATGTAGTTTTAAGCACAGCCAGCGAGTGAGGGCAACATATAAGACAATAGTTATAAATTGCGTTATGGACAGATGCTGTATTAAGTATGCAGACCCAGGGCTCCAATCCAAGCGTATTCACTGCTATCACTTGTTGGTGCAGCGTTCGATCAGAGGTGGATTGCTGGACAGTGTAGGGTGTCCGTGGTCAGTGGCGCGGCCGTGTGTTTGAGGAGCCCAAGGTGTTATAGGAGGCAGTTTATGGATGTGGGTTAGGCAGGGGGGAATCCCACGGGGGCAGGAGTACAAGAGGGAATGTTCATGAGAGAGTGTTCATGTTTGGCTTGGTCCTGCAACTCAAGTCAAAGCAATGTGGGGGAGGTCATGGGGAAAATTCAGGCAGCCCCTTTGTTGTGGGCTTAACTGTAGCGTTCCCCTTATGCTGCTAATCGGTGACAGTCACTGCAGGGGGCTGTGTGACGCACCCTGTGTCATCCAAGATGGCGCCTCGTCTCTCCTCCACCTGTGCTGCCCCGTCCCCCACACAATACCTTCTCCTCCCGGGGGTCTCGGTCGGGCGGGGATCCGCTCCGGTTGCTATCAGCGGGGGGTGTACAGGACGTGCGGCAGCTCCCCACCAGGATCCGCGTGGCGCTCGCTCCCCCCGGATCTCAGCGGCGCCTTCCGTCCAGGCCGCGGGTAGAGCCGCAGCCGCAGCACGTGGGTAAAACGGCGTTCCTCTGCGCCTCGGTCCCCACACTCCGACTCCTGTTCAGGTGGGTCCGGAGGGGCTGTAAAGACGTCAGGCCCCCGCCACCCGAGCGGTCCGAGATGACAGTGGAGGTGGAGGGCAGCTGCTGTGTCCTCCGCGTGGGGGCAAGATGGCGCCGCCTCACTGTGCGGTGCCGTCAGTCAACCGGCCGCTGCGCCTCTGTTATGACCCGAGCCGGGTCAGACTTGGTGGCAATGAGTCGTCCCCGATTTGCTCCTTGTCCCGGAGGTCCGCTGCGGGGGGAAACAGGGGTGTAAGTCCCCCGAATAGGCCGCGGGTACAAGGAGGCAGCCGGAGCCCAGGTAAAATGCGGCCACTCGTGGTGTCCCGCCCACCGGAAGTCCTTGCACGTTGTTTTAAAATAAAATACTGACCAAGATACTGAGCAAAAATACTGTGTGTAAACATAGGCTTAAAAATGAAAGAATGAGAAAAAAGCCATCTATTTAATTTCCATCAGGGGATTTAAATCTGAGAATGAACTGCTGGCAGGTCTCTAGACAGGTGAGTTACCCCTAGACCACAGCTCCAACACATTAGAGAGAAGAGATTAAATTATACCTGAGTGTGTTTCTTTCAGACATGAACTGCCTACAGAGGACTGATCTGCAATCTGACAGCTGTGGGAGCAGGAGGCCGGGCAGCATTGATTATGCATGAAGAGGGAGGAGGATGCATGCCAGAGTGTGGCACCAACAGCTGCTCTGTGACTCTGTGACTAGTACAGTAGGAGACATAAGATTGTACCTAATCCGCTGCACAGAAAATTACCAAAAAGGCACCATGCTCACTGGGGGGATGCCAGCTACAGCACACTGTCAGCACCTAAGGTAGGGCCCAGGAGCTGACAGATTCCCTTTAAATGTTAGCAATGGCAGCTCTAAAAGTCAAACCTTTCCCTGGGAGGAGCTATCCCTTCTTACGAATGACACCGCTTTATATTAGGTTAATGGTTGGTTCTAGCTCTGAAGTATCTAAACTAAAATTAAAATATGGTATTGTGCGGAACCCAAGGTAGCCTACACTCACCGGCCACTTTATTAGGTACACCTGTCCAACTGCACGTTACCACTTAATTTCTAATCAGCCAATCACATGGCGGCAACTCAGTGCATTTAGGCATGTAGACATGGTCAAGACAATCTCCTGCAGTTCAAACCGAGCATCAGTATGGGGAAGAAAGGTGATTTGAGTGCCTTTGAACGTGGCATGGTTGTTGGTGCCAGATGGGCTGGTCTGAGTATTTCAGAAACTGCTGATCTACTGGGATTTTCACGCACAACCATCTCTAGGGTTTACAGAGAATGGTCCGAAAAAGAAAAAACATCCAGTGAGCGGCAGATCTGTGGGCGGAAATGCCTTGTTGATGCCAGAGGTCAGAGGAGAATGGGCAGACTGGTTCGAGCTGATAGAAAGGCAACAGTGACTCAAATAGCCAACCGTTACAACCAAGGTAGGCAGAAGAGCATCTCTGAACGCACAGTACGTCGAACTTTGAGGCAGATGGGCTACAGCAGCAGAAGACCACACCGGGTGCCACTCCTTTCAGCTAAGAACAGGAAACTGAGGCTACAATTTGCACAAGCTCATCGAAATTGGACAGTAGAAGATTGGAAAAACGTTGCCTGGTCTGATGAGTCTCGATTTCTGCTGCGACATTCGGATGGTAGGGTCAGAATTTGGCGTCAACAACATGAAAGCATGGATCCATCCTGCCTTGTATCAACGGTTCAGGCTGGTGGTGGTGGTGTCATGTAGTGGGAAATATTTTCTTGGCACTCTTTGGGCCCCTTGGTACCAATTGAGCATCGTTGCAACGCCACAGCCTACCTGAGTATTGTTGCTGACCATGTCCATCCCTTTATGACCACAATGTACCCAACATCTGATGGCTACTTTCAGCAGGATAATGCGCCATGTCATAAAGCTAGAATCACCTCAGACTGGTTTCTTGAACATGACAATGAGTTCACTGTACTCAAATGGCCTCTACAGTCACCAGATCTCAATCCAATAGAGCATCTTTGGGATGTGGTGCAACGGGAGATTCGCATCATGGATGTGCAGCCGACAAATCTGCGGCAACTGTGTCGTGGCATCATGTCAATATGGACCAAAATCTCTGAGGAATGCTTCCAGCACCTTGTTGAATCTATGCCACGAAGAATTGAGGCAGTTCTGAAGGCAAAAGGGGGTCCAACCCGTTACTACCATTGTGTACCTAATAAAGTGGCCGGTGAGTGTATATTCACTCAAAATCTGGTGAAATATGGAGGCCAACTAAAGAAATATTGACACCACATGGTCCATCTAGTCCTCCATTATTATATTACAAAAAACCTGCCGCATGGCTCCAGCCTGCCGCGAAACATTATAGTTGCCCTTTAAATATGTCTAAGATAAACTTATCTATTGTAAAACAAGGAAGTAATATAATAATAGAAGACTAGATGGACCATGTGGTTTCAATAATCTTTTAGTTGACCTCGATTTCTACAAGATTTTGAGTGAATATAGGCTACCTTCGGTTCGGCACAATACCATATGGACTGTGAACGTCGCATGTCTCCTAATAAAAGTCCTATTTAACCATGTAACTGATTTAGGTCTACGTGTTGCTAGCTAGTGGCTGAGGGGAGTTTTTTTCTTATTTTTTGTCTGCGGCTGAAAGAACACGGCTGGGGGTCGATCCGCTAGACTGCTGTAAGGTCTGGCAGTTTACCCTGCATTGTAAGACTGCTTCCATTTTCTTTTTTTTTTGCCAAACTGTAAAACTTCATATTGTGTATGATCTTTTTTGTTATGGGGATGGCGGGGAGGGGGTTGTTTGGAGTGGGGTGGGGGGGGGGGAGGGGTGTAGGGTGAAAATGAAACACTTTTTGTGTTTGTTCAATAAAGATGATCTGATTAAAAAAAAAAAATGTTACTGATTTAAAGCATACTTGTACTTTCAAATTGTTTTTTTCTTTTTAAACCAGCAGGCTTTACAATACTATTTAGAGTGGTGACAAGGTGATTTAAGTGCAGTTACTGCTGCTATGAGGTGCACAGCTGTTTCTCTATTTCAGAGGACAAAGGACAGCACTCGCTCCTCTTTGCTAGGCAATGACAAAGTACTGATGAACGTGCACTGGACTGAACAGGCTGGCCCAGAGCTGGATGATGATTTAGACAGTGGCCTACTATAGATGGCGTGTGGGGAAACAAGGGGATACAAGGTGTGACGTAAGCAGAAAGAAACAGCAGCAGCAAAACAAGGAAACGGTTATGATAAGCACTGAACTGCTTATCAAGATAATAATGGTGACAAGCCTGCGGACCTAGGGAAGAAGAGATTAGATTCAGGAGGCAGCAATGTGTGCATACACTAGTACTAACACTGGTATAAACACAAAGGACAGCTGTCCATAACTTTATGTGGCTAGAGATTGCAAGTGTGCAGCCCAGGCTCTATGCCTCTACAAATTCTTTTTAAAGTTGTCTCTCTATCTGTGTCTCTGTCACTAGCTAAGCCCTACCGCCACTTCCTGTGTACTGTCCTGGACCTAAATCTAACAATAGACAGTGAACAGCACATTGCTGGAAAGTAAAACGACTAGTGGCAAATTGAATAGCAAAGTTGCAGCAGCATGAGAATCACAACAATAAATAGGGCCTAAAGGTCCTGTGCACACCTCACCCACCAAAGACCCTAGCAGTTCCAATGTAAACCAAGTACATATATGAGGCACTCCAATCCACTCCAGATGTGTTTTCTTATTCCAATTGATGCAACCTTTACAGTCTTCATACAACATGGGCATCAGTGGTGTATCACAGCTAACACGCAGGCAACTGCTAGGTTCAGCAATGTGTACTAGCAGAATTGTCAAATTGCAGTAAGCTGCAAAGCAGTAGACCTGCAGCCTATTGTACAAGTGATATGATTGTACCCTACGAAGTCTAAAAGTGTAAGGAAACAAAATTAAATATTAAACCATATTAGTATTACCACATCTAGAAATATCTTAAGGAATAAAATGCAATGGTGTTTATGCCACACGGTGAACAGAATTGCTACTCTCCTTACCTTCTAAAAATAATCAGCTATTAAGTGCCTTTATAAAATGCCTTTATCTGACCCCTGCAAGAGTCCATTCTTGGTCTTTTGTTTGTTCTTAAAGTGTGCTTGTCCTTAAAAAGTTTCATGCACCCTAAAATGGTAGTAAAATATAAACTGCTCCCCACACAAAGAATTAGCTCCTACACAGCCCAGTAGATGGATAAACAAAATGTATAGTGAAGAGGACAAAGCTGTGCATTTTTTAGTGTCCCTTTCATTTGAAAAAATTTTTTTGGACATATTGACATTTTTTACTAGTTGGAAACCCAGTGCCGAGACCCCTGCTGATTAAGTAGAATGAGCAGAGAGAAGCAAGGGCTTAAAGAGAAACTCTGGCAGTTTTATTTACTTTCAAATCAACTGGTGTCAGAAATACATAGATATATAAATAAGAAGAGGCAGGGGTACACACCGGGTGTAGATGGTAGGTGCTTTTCATGGGCGGGTTTCCACCCCAGTAGACTGTAAAAGAAGACTCCGTAGCACTCTTTTTCATGCAAAAGTGTTCAAAAGTTTATTAACAGCGTGCAAAGCCAGGTATGTATACAACATTTATCTCCACACTGGTGATTATATAATAGAAGCTTTGTATGGCGACTGATGCTTTTACCCTACTAGGGTCTTTCTCAATGTCGCAGTGTGGTAGTATGCTGAGGGGCACTCCTGGCGCGTATCAAGCGCTTGAAAAAGAGTGCTATGGAGTCTTCTATTACATTACAGAAATATATAGATGGTTATATAGATTTGTAATTTACTTTTATGTAAAAATCTGAATTCTTCCAGTACTCATGAGCTGCTATATGTCCTGCCGGGAGTGATGTATAGTTTCCAGTCATAACATGGTGCTCTCTGCTGCCACCTACTGCAGCAGAGAGCACAGTGTCGGACTGGAAAGAATATACCCCTTCCTGACGGACATGTAGCAGCTGATAAGTACTGGAAGACTGGAGATTTTTATATAGAAGTAAATTACAAATCTATATAACTTTCTAACACCTGTTGATTTGAAAGAATTTATTTTTTTGACGGAGTACCTCTTTTTAAGTGCTAGCAGCCATCTCCCTCCAGACTTTTTTTTTATAATGTGACCATCCATTGAAGCTTAAGAGGCCACAGGGTCCTCCCACTCTACCACTGTTTGGTTAATTGTACTTTAATCTTATGCCCCTCCCTCCCCTCTTTTATCACCCCTTCTTACGTTTAGCTTCCTTTTTGTCTTTCTGTCTTTAATAAATTTAGTGCTTTAATATTTTCTTTTTATAGTTTATACCCCTCTATGTATAAGTGAATGTTTAGTAAAGTTGCCTTTAAAATAGGAGAAAATACAGTCATGTTGTATTTGTTGGCAGCTTATAAGAAGTTTTAGGATCGGATTCTATAATACAGTAATTATAGTGTATTTTTGTCACATTGTAGCCGCTGATTCCAAGGAGCGACAATTCTGGTTGACTCAGCTTCAAGCATGTGCCAAGCACCATACAGAGTCCAAGGTAAATAGCCTAAATTATTATAAATCAGCTATTTATACTTATATGCACTTATACAATGTTATATCTGTAGCTCCAAGCTTACCGTTCTGGAAACAAAAATAGAAACTTTAATATAGAGACTTTAATAAAAAGACATAGAAAAGTTATAGAATTGGAGCGGGAAATAAAGGCGCTGGATAATGTAATAAGCCATAAATATTCAGATTTGCTTCTAACAATAAGGTAATATAAGTGCAATATAAGGGGTGGACGGGGAGCACAGCGGCACGCCTCCCCGGCAGGCATATGACGGCGGGGCGGACAGGGAGCAGAGCGGCACACCTCCCGGCAGGCATGCGGCAATGGGCCTAATGGGGAGCAGAGCGGACAGGCCGGGGGAGCAGGAGGCATGATGCAGGGCGGGGCGGATGGGACCGGAGGCGGACTGGAAGCAGAGAGGCACACCTCCCGGCAGGCATACAGTGGTGGGGGCGGAGCGGCCGGGGGAGCAAGGAGGAGTGTAGCAGAAGAATTGAGCCGAACAGGAAGCAAAGAGGCGGCGGAGGAGGACGAGAAGCAGAGCGGACAGGCTGGGGGAAGCAGAGAGGCGATATGGTAAGCAAATTCTATGTCACAGGGGGAAATCATAGAGTTCATTCCATCATTTCCCTGAAAGGGGTCAGTGATTTGAACAATTCCCTAGGAAAATGATGGAACAGCGCGGTTATTTTATCATTTCCCAGGATTTGATCCCTTAGTGATTTGATCAAATCTCTGATTGTATCATTTCACTGCAACACACACACACACACACACACACACACACACATATATATATATATATACATATATATATATATATATATATATATATATATATATACATATACATATATATATATATATATATATATATATATATATATATATACATATATACAAAAATCAGAATTGTCCCTTAAAAGGGTTATCTGGAGAGCAGAAAAGAGCCTACCTCTTCTGCTCTCTGGTGTTCAATTTCCATCTTCTTACCATCCCTGCGGAAGAAGTGGAGCGCCAAATAACAGAAGAGGTAGGGCTATTAAGTGCTGTGTCAACTGATTGTAAGGCTAGAAAATGAATTTGTGTTGCAAGTTGACAAAAAAGTTCACTATACTATCCTCCCTGTCGCTCCTGTAGTGGTACTTCTCTGGTTGCTGCAGAGATATATATATGATCTTTTTGCGCCTTTGGCAATGATGTGGTGTTACATGAGACTGCTTCTACCAGTCCAAGGATGCACTGACCTTGTGTGACTTTCATCCATCACCGGAGACCAGCTGTACATAGATCACTGACGGACTACAGAGATATTTCCTGGGAAGTTTTTCTGAAAGCAGCAACATAATGGTGTGGAAGTACAGCTGTGTCTCCTTCTGAATTACTGCAGAAGGCCACACCTGCAAATTTTGGGTATGTATTGACCGTCTAACTAGATTCTAATGTGTACGATGCTGATTATAGGGGGAAGAATGGTCAAACATATGAACATGCCTGATCCCTTTTTTTTTAGTGGAGATAACTGCTGCAGGAGGAGTTTTTTGTTTTTCTTGCTAAAAATATAAGACTAACAAAGTCTGGAGTGGCTCTGTCCACAGTAACAAATGCTGATTAAGTATGTCTTTAATAGAAGTCACACTTAAACTTGGGGAGAGACTTATGAACACTGCGGCTAGGACGGACGGCAGGGAGAAGGCACAGATTCGCCTGATTTACCATGATTTACGCTGCTCGCAGGTGGAAATCATGGCGGAAATCTGCACCCACTGTACGGTAGGCGCAGGTCAGGCCACATTCACTAAGAGGCAAGCGTCTCTTAGTAAATCTGGTGGGGCAGTTGGGGGCGTGGTCTAATTTTAGACCGGTGTATGAGTATGCTGATCTTTATAAATGTTTTACTTAGTGACTATTGTACAATTAACACTTACACACATCCTCTGACAAATAACAATAAGGACCACTGCTGTTTTATTCACCACCAAACCCCAACAAAATGGAAAAGTGGAAAATATTTTTTTTTTAAAGTGGAGAGTATTCTGCTTATTACATCAAACAAATATTGTACTCCCTCCAGCCCAGATAGCTAGATTATCCTTTCAATGGATGATCTCTGACTGCTCTACTAATATAATGTAGCACAGAAATGTTTTTCCTTCAAATGATTTTTCAAATAATTTTAAAGCGTAACTGTCATTTCAGGGTCATTTTTCTGAAAACATTAAATATCTATAGTACGAGCGATTTTAAGAAACTCTGTAATAGGTTTTATGTACTAAAAGAGTTTCCTTCTGGACTGAAAAAGCAATCTCCCAGCCTCCCCCCTCACATCAAATGAAGCAGGATTTCTGTCTCCATTATGTGGCTATGGAGAGGGGAGGGGCTGTTAGGAGTGACTGAGCACGGAGCAGTCCTGCACAGCACAACACCCTGCAATCTTCTCTCAGTAAGTTCATAGATAAGCACTGACCTTTCTGACACCTGAATTTAGCGTTTTAGCTGCCCAGACAGTCTAGAAACAGCTGACCTTCATGTCACCTCTTCCTTCTCCCTCAGCCCCTCCCCCCTCCATAGGCTTACAATGGAGAGAGCAGAACCCGTCTTCACTGGCTTCTCTGTAATGAAGACGTGTTTGCCTGATAATGCACAGATAAGAAGTCAGGGGGAGAGGCTGGGAGATTGCTTCTTGAGGACAGAAGGAGGCTTTTTTGGCTGATAAAACCTATTACAGAGTTTCTTAAAAAAGCTTATACTACTGATTTCTGCAATAAAAAAAAAACATGACAGTTACTCTTTAAGGATCTAGAAGTAGAAGATCATGTAAGCGAGAACCTTTTTCCAAGTTATGGTGAGGTAAGGAAAGATGGTTTTAGGCCAAAAGAGTATCTGACTGACCACTTGTACTGTATATGACCAACTTTAGAGTCAAATTTAATTTTAGAAAAGGCAAGATTTTTTCTTTGGTATCCATGATTCAAAAAGTAATAAATAGAAAAATAAAAGATTACTTTAATCACTAGAGGAAAACTAATGGTTATCTCTTTTATATCAACCCTTGTTTTCGTCAAAAGATTAAAAGGGATTGTTCAACTTCATCGGATTATGTGTGAAATGTCAATTGTATAGGATTTGGATAATGGTTAATTTTAAGCAAATAAGACATTAAATTATTATCTCTCATAATCCTATCTGGAATTTTGACTTAAGGCTTGATAAAAAAGTGTGAGTCAGTTCTAAAATAAATCATTGAATTTCTTTCACTAGCAAGTAATTGTTCTTTTATATGAAGCAAAATAGGTGGGCAAGGCATATCACCAGAATATGCAATGTGTTTCTGAGTAGTACCCGACACTGCCCGGGTATAAAGTGTCAGTCTGTTAATTAGATTTGTTCCAAGGTCGCCCAGGAGGCCAACCTATGCCCTTGTTGGTTTTTTTTTTTTTTTCTACAGGCAAGTCATATATCTTGACAGTTATATACTCTTTATGTTAATTATAACTTAAAGCGACTCTGTGCCCACAGTCTGACCCCCCCCCCGCCCAAAACCGCTTGTGCCGTCTGATATCTGCTTTTACTCCAAGATCTGTCCTGGGGTCCGTTCGGCAAGTGATGGAGTTATTGTCCTAAATAACAACTTTTAAACTTAAACTGTGTGAAATTGGTGTGGTGCCCTAGGATTGCAACACCCCTCCATCCCTTCTCATCACTAGGAACGCCCCTAGGCAGGATTCTTCCTATTCATCACCTGTCTGAACCCTGCACAGGTGCCTTAATGATCCAGCACATGTGTGGTGTTCACACAGGTGATGAATAGGAGAAATTGTTCTAGGGGCATTCCTAATGATGAAGAGAGCGGGGAGGAGGGACGGAGGGGTGTCGCAATCCTAGGACATGGGTAATCTAAGCCATGCCAATTTGACACAGGGCTGCAAGTTTAAAAGTTGTTTTTAGGACAATAACTGCATCACCTGCTGAACGTATCTTGATTAAAAGCAGCTATCTGAAGGTACATGTGGTTTTGGTGTGTGTGTGTGTGGGGGGGGGAGGGGTCAGATTGTGGGTACAAAGTCACTTAAAGCACATTAAGTAGTAACCATATTGGTTGATAAGGTTCCAGTATACCTTCCCAACTGTGTGTGTGTGTGTGTGTAGGGGGCTGTGGTCAGACACTGACATCATCTTGTTGAGGTAAAATCTGATCTCCAGACCATTCTACTATTTATTTCTATCGATCTGTTTTGAGGCAGCCACGCCTAGCAACCAATCAGATGCCAGCTCCCGTTGAAAATTAAAATAGAAATCATATTGGTTTCTAATGCTGCGTTTACACGAAACGATTTGAAAGATAATCGTACGTGTAAACGCAGCGAACGATCAAACGACGAGCGAGAAATCGTTCATTTTGATCAACAAGTTCTCAAATCGTTGTTGATCGTTCGCAAAAAAATCGCAGATTGTTCTGTGTGAATTGTCGTTCGCCGATTTAACCAATGTGTGAGATAGGCTTTAAGCGATCGCAAAACGAATTTCCGTACGATATATCGTACCGTCTAAACGCTGATCGTTAAGAAAAAAACCCGTTGCTCTGACATCGTTAATCGTACGATCGGGCAAATTATCGTTCCGTGTAAACGTAGCATAAGGCTTCAATATACTATTCCAGCTACGATTATTGTGTGTGTGTGTGTGTGTGTGTGTGTGTGAGAGAGAGAGGAGGGGTCAGACACTGCCATCATCTTTGTAAGGTAAAGTCTGATGTCTAGAATATTCTACCATTTATTTCTATGGGTCTGTTTTTCCCTCACCCTCTCCTCGTGAGCTTCCAACAGGCCTGGCTGTCATATCTGTGATTCTTTGGATCTGCACATTTATGTCACCTGCACATTGCTGGGGAGACACGCAGCTCTAAATATGTCACCTGTGTGCTTGTGAGAAGATTTGTCTATTCATTTCTATTGGTCCATTTAAACAGAAAGATTATCTGACAGATTATCTGCCAAAGATTTGAAGCCAAATCCAGAAACAGACTATAAACACAGATCAGGTCATAAAGGAAAGCCTGAGATTTCTTCTCTTTTCAAATCCATTTCTGGCTTTGGCTTTATATCTTTGACAGTTAATCTGTCAGATAATCTTTCTGTATAAATGGACCCTATTGGGTGGTCTTAACCATCCCCATCCCCTCCTGTACATCTGCCAAGGATGGGACCTTCATGGTCAAATAGTTCAGATGTTTGAAAGTCTGTAGCAGACAGACGGATGGACAGACATTCATTTTTATTATATAATTGGGAGGCAGACTTTTGTGTCCCATAAGGCTGGGTTTACATATACAGTGGTGCCTTGGATTACGAGCATAATTCGTTCCAGGACTGTGCTTGTAATTCAAATCTAAAACAAATGAAACAAACATTCAAAAACAGGTGAATATGTTCTATTATAAGTTACTGTACAGTATAGCAATCAGCATGTGGACTATGATGTATAGTAAGAGCATAAACCTGAAAATACAGCAGCATTTTGTAGATACAGGATGGAACTGCAGATCCCCATAATGCAGTAGCGTAGTACAATAGGCTAGAATAGAGAAGCAGGGCTGCTATCAGAGGTCTGAGGTGTGAATGGCGGAGTGTAAGTGCAGGCACATTATAGCAGCAGTATGTTTAGCTGAGTGTGAGTGCAGTCACATTATAGCAGGAATGGAGAGGATGGGAAACACAAGGACAGACAGAGACTGCATGGAGTATGAAGGAATGAGCAGGGCATATGTGGGCACATACATGCAGCACTCCGGGGAGAGAGGGTTTACAGCTATGGAGAGATTAGCTCCACAGTGGATCTGTTATGATGTGGAAGGTGAGGGAGACTTCTCGGGCCAGAGTACAGTACTGCAGACCCCGCTATGTAGACCATGCCCCTCCCCCACTGCCCTTCCCTCCCAGTACAGGGAGCTCTTAAACCAAAGCAATGCTATTAAACCAAGTTACAATTTTGAAAAACTGTGAGCTCTTCTTGCAAAACGCTCTCAATCGAAGTTACTCTTAAACAGAGGTACCGCTGTATAAGGCGGTCCAGGATCCTTTTTTTTTTTTTTTTTACAACTGGTGGCACAACTGATGGCAGAGATGCATCAGTTGTCATCAGTTGTCCTATCCTTTTTTTACATTAAGGGTACAAACCCACTTGGCGGGTCTGCAGCGAGTCTCCATGCTGCGTTTTTGCAGCGAGACTCGCTGCAGATCCCGGCCCTATACTTTTAATGGCAGACAAACATGCAGCAGGGATGTACATCCCTGCTGCGAGTTTGTCTGCAGCCCGCCCCATTAACCCCCCGGCCGCCGGAGCTGATACTTCACCTGATCCCGGCTCCGGCGGTTCCCGATGTCTTCAGCAAGCCGGAGCGGGGACCAGGTGAGGTATATGCTCCAGCCAGCCGCCCGCAGCCCCGGCCGCCCGATCGCCCCCCCGCAGCCCCGGCCGCCCGATCGCCCCCCCCCCCCCCGCAGCACCGATCGCACGCCCCCCCGCAGCCCCGGCCGCCCGAACGCCCCCCCGCAGCACCGATCGCACGCCCCCCCGCAGCACCGATCGCTTACACGCCCCCCTGCAGCCCCGGCCGTGGGCGTGCGATCGGTGCTGCGGGGGGGGGGCGATCGGGCGGCCGGGGCTGCGGGGGGGCGATCGGGCGGCCGGGGCTGCGGGGGGGCGATCGGGCGGCCGGGGCTGCGGGCAGCTGGCTGAAGCATATATTCACCTGGTCCCCGCTCCGGCTTGCTGAAGACATCGGGAACCGCCGGAGCCGGGATCAGGTGAAGTATCAGCTCCGGCGGCCGGGGGGTTAATGGGGTGGGCTGCAGACAAACTCGCAGCAGGGATGTACATCCCTGCTGCGTGTTTGTCTGCCATTAAAAGCATAGGGCCGGGATCTGCAGCGAGTCTCGCTGCAAAAACGCAGCATGGAGACTCGCTGCAGACCCGCCAAGTGGGTTTGTAACCTTAGGGTAGCTTCACACGTACTGTTTTTATCGCTGGGTTTTTGGTGCGATTTTTACATGCAGGTTTTAATTTTCACATGAAAATCATGTGAAAATCAAAACGCGCATATAAAAAACGCAGCATTGAAAACGCAGCGATACGGTACGTGTGAAGGCACCCTAAACATCAAGGCCGTATGGCAGAACACAGCAAGCAGCGTTCTGATGTACGGCGGATCCGGTGATCCAGCGGCACTATTAACACGCCGTATGCTTTGAACTGATCCCTTTGATTTTAAATAGACATTTTAAAGATGCTTTTCCCTCCCTGGCGCTGTTCTACTGCATCAGAGGGAAACACTGCCAGATGGCCATTTAAGTGTAAACGCCGCTTAAATGAACATCTACAGTCGTGAAACCAAACATAGTCTACGTTTGACTATGTTTAGTCCAATAATGTCTTTAGTCATGCCGCAGGTACATTGGGCCATAGAAACACTTTCTTTCTTTTTTTTTTTTTTTTAAGGTACTGTGATATATACTGGCTCTGTACTTCCAAAGACTTAGGTTACCCAGCTTTATATAATGGCCAATAGTAGTGCTACTTCTCGTGTTTACACAAAGTGTGCATTTATTTTATTGTTTCTGGGGGGTTGTTATTGTCTAAATGAGGCCTGTTCATCCAATGCAAAAATAGCTGTGTGAGTAGATGAATAGCCAAGGCCAGTGATTACAGTTCTACATGCAGCCCAGGCCCAGGGATAGCTTTCATATAACTGTTGTTTTTATAATCTTATTTTTCAGTAATTTTGTTTGCCTTAGCTGACCTTCTAAGCTGTGTCTGCTATTTTAAGGTTTACCCTTTGATTGCATTGTCTAGATATTTTTTTTCAGATATTACACATATTGTGGCTGACGCTGGGTTGATACCAGACAAGAACTCCCTGTAAATGAATGCCCAGCTGACAAGTGATTGATTAAATAGCGAGTACAGGCCTTCTTGATTCTTCATTGCACAGGAGGTGACAGAGATTAATGTGATGCTGGATGAGATGTTTTCATCTATTTTCCAATTAAATGTTCTTATAGAAAAATAAAAAAAAGTGTTAGATATGGACATTTTCTATATCTTTTCCAATGAACTGAATTATTTTGCCAAAGTGAAGCATTTTAAAGGTTATTGAAGAGGAAATGCGTCAAATTTATCAGATCTTCAGACAGCCTAGTGTATGTTTACTCTATTAGAATATATACACACACATACACACACACACACACACACACACACACACACACACTGGTACCTTGGTTTAAGAGTAACTTGGATTGAGAGTGTTTTGCAAGAAGAGCACAGTTTTTGACATTTGTAACTTGGTTTAAGAGCATTGCTTTGGTTTAAGAGCTCCATGTACTGGGGGCGAGGGGGAGTGGGGAAGGGACATGGTCTGCATAGCGGGGTCTACAGCCCTGTACTCAGATCCAGGGAGTCTCCCTCACCTTCCAAATCATAGCAGATCCACTTCAGGCTGGGGCTTACATCAGGGAACAGGACTATGGAGGTATTCTCTTCATAGCTGTAACCCCTGTATGTGCCCACATATGCCCATTCCTTCATGCTCACTCCTTACAGTACTGTGACTAATCACATGACTTTGACATCACTTAACCCCTAGCCGCACCAGGCAGTTATAGTACGTCCTGGCAGGAGGTTACTTTCCGCACCAGGACGTACTATAACTGACCGGCTCCCGGTGCTCACTGTTTACACAAACAGTGACCGGGAGCCGAAACTAAACTGTCAGCTGATAGCTGACAGTTTAGTGTGGCTGCTGCTGGACCCTTTGAAGGTGTCCAGCACAGCCAATCTCTGGCATCAGTGGATCGTGTCCGTCAGTGGTTAGTGTCCGTCAGTCAGCGTCCGTTAGTGTCAGTCATCGTCCGTTAGTAAGTGTCAGTCAGCGTTCGTTAGTAAGCGTCAGTCAGCGTCCGTTAGTAAGCGTCAGTGTCAGCCTGTGTCCGTTAGTAAGCGTCAGTGTCAGTCAGCGTCCATTAGTAAGCGTCAGTGTCAATCAGCGTCCGTTAGTAAGCATCAGTCAGCGTCCGTTAGTAAGCCTCAGTGTCAGTTGGCGTCCATTAGTAAGTGTCAGTAACCGTCAGGCAGTGTCCATTAGTAAGTGTCAGTATACGTCCGTGCACACACAGACATAGGTGCTCCTTCTCCTTCTACGTTCATAGATGGGGTATTTCTGCACTCAGGAGAGATTGCTTTACAAATATTGGGGGGCTTTTTCTCCTCTAAGCTTTTTGAAATTTGAAAAATTTGAGGTTTCACCAATGTATAAGTGTGAAAAATGTGATTTTTCATTTTCACGGCCCACTTTTGCAAAAAACTGTGAAAAACCTGTAGGGTCCACATGCCCACTGTACCCCTTGTTACATTCTTTAAGGGGTGTAGTTTTCAAAATGGGGTCACTTATGGGGGGTTCCCACTGTCTCGGCACTAGTGGGGCTCTGTTACTGTAACATGGTCTCCGACATTTATTCCAGCACTACCCCCACTCCAAAATTTAAAGGGTGCTCTTCTCTTCTGAGCCGTGTTGTGCGCCTGCACAACGGTTTACACCCACAAATGGGGTATTTGTAAAAACTGCAGATTCAGAGGAATAAATGTTTTATTGCATTTTACTTTTTATAGCTGTGCGGTATGAAAGAAATAGGATTGAATTGGAATGTCTGCCAAGAAAATAATAATTTTTACTTTTCACACTTACTTTGCAGTTATTCCTCTGAAATGCGCTAAAGAGTTAAAAACTGTTTTAAATGTCAATTTGAATACTTCAAAGGGTGAAGAGTTCAAAATGGGGTGAATTATGGGGGTTTCTAGGATCCAGGCCTCTAGAATATGCTTCAAAACTGAACTGGTCCCTAAAGAATTCCCAGTTTAAATTTTCACAAAAATTTAGAAAATTGCTACTAAACAATCACGGCCTCTAAAATCCTTAAAAAGTTAAAGCATGTTCACCAAATGCTACCAACATAAAGTAGACATGTTATAGATATGAATTAATCAATAATTTATGTGGTAGAACTATCTTCCTTATTGGCAGAGACTTTCAAATGTAGAGAAATGCAATTTTTTTTCAATTTTTCACATCATTTTGGAGTTTTTCTCAAAAAAAGTTAAAGGTATTGGCCCAAATGTACCACTAACATAAAGTGGAACATGTCACAAAAAAACAATCTTGGAACCACAAGGATTTCGGGCGGTGTTCGGCTAGATGGTAGTCACGGTCAGTCCGGGTCCCCTGGGCGTTCCTCGGCGGTAATCACGCCCCTCTGGGCGTGATTCAAATCACCCAGTAACTCCGACGTCACTCGGAAGCGCGCCGTGCACGACATCGGCGAGCCTTTGTTCTTACGCCGCCGCGCATGCGCAGTACACCCGCTTCCATTCTGACTGTACTGCGCCTGTGCAGAATAGCCTCAAACTCCGGCTCACAGGCGCAGTACAGCCAGAATGTACTGCGCTTGTGCGGCGGTGTAAGAACGTAGGCGCGCCGACGTCGTGCACAGCGCGCTCCTGAGTGACGTTGGAGCTAACAGCACATTTAAAAAGCTATATATGCGTGATTGAGGTGATTGGTTCCCTTTAAGGTCCTGTAGGTCCTTCATCTCTGTTCTGGGTAAGTTCCCATGGGCTTTTACATACAGGAGTCTAAAGGTGATTCTTATCTCCAAATTCCTCTACTGCCTGGCTCTGATCTCTACAATCAGTGTCCATCAGGAGACTTGTCAATTGTTTGTGAGGAGAGCAAACGTGCGCGATCCCTCTCATAGACAGGCTAAGGCACACTGAGGCAGGCGGGATTCTGCGGCGGAGAGTTCCACTGCAGAATTCCACCATATTTACTCAGTGTGAACATACCCTGTCACCACACAGTATACTGTATTCCCTACCTGTAACACCAATATTTGAAGAAAGTAAAGAACTTTTTGAATTTAACAAAATTTTTTATTTTTATTCCAGCACCCACCAATAATTACCTTCAGTACCCAAATATTACATTGTATAGTGCCCAATATAATCCCTGCAGTACCTTACAGAGCAGCAATATACTGTACAGGACATTAAAGAACAGCACTATACAGTATAGTACATTATACACAAGAAACATTAAAAAAAACAGCAATTATAGTGCAGTAGTCACTAACTCTTCACTCATCCTTTACTGTAAAGTGCAGTGATGGCTAACCTTGACACTCCAGCTGTTGCAAAACTACAATTCCCACCATGCCTAAACAACCAAAGATAGGGCTTTGGTTGCCCAGGTATCATGGGAATTGTTATTTTACAACAGCTGGAGTGTCAAGGTTAGCCATCATTGGTATAGTGCCCCCCCATCCCAGCACTGTAACAGATGGGAGATGGTGGTGCACTGCCTGTACTACTACTGTACTGTATATGCACTCCAGCAGTCTTATACAGTACTGTACTGTATATGAAGCCTCACCAGCACTAAACTCACCCCGTACAACCCATCATCCATGCCCGCAAAAACGTTCAAATACCGAGTACTCCAAGACTGGGTGCACTAAAAGTGTTTGAGAACCGAGCAAGAGTTTGAGAACCAAAGCAAACCTTTCTTGAAAATACAGTTTGAGTTCCAAGCAGTTTGAGAACCGAGCAGTTTGAAAACCAAGGTACCACTGTATTATGATCATGCATCTTTTATCTTTGAAGTTGAGCCCCATGACTTTTTCTTCCCAGGTGGGATTGGCAGTGACGGCTCTGATCCTCTGTGCTGTTTAGCATCACTTAATTGTGTTACTACATCATCTTTGTAAAGACGCTGCAGTACTGCAATGATGTGTGAACGTAGCCCTAATTTCACTGCAGATTTTTGTACAATCAGTGAAGTTGCAGCAGCTGCTTCTGTCACTCCTTGCCAGCTCAGATGCAGGCTAGAGAGGCTGGTCAGAGATGGTGAATCACTTAGGGGGGATGGGAGACAAGATTTAGCCACGCCTCCTGTGACATCACGCCTTGCCCCCTGTCAAGTTTGCATCATCAGAGGGAGCAGGAGACAAGGTGGATTGGCACAGAGGCCAGTTTTCTTCTCTTCCTGGATGTCTATCAACTACCAGTGTGGTAGAACCGCACAGATATGGCAATACATTTTATAAAGGCATCTATATAACTTTTAATGTACGTTTAATAGAAAATAATTTTCCCTATCCGGAATCTCCCTTCAAAGGGAAACTATCCACCGGTTAGACAAATCTAACCTGCTTATAGCGGGGGTCTTTTACCTTAATCCTCTGTGTATGTGTATTGCGCTTGTGTATTAAAAAGTTATATCTGCAAGCTAATGGGGTGCTCTTGAACACTGGATGGGCTTGTGCTCTGAGGGCAGTATTCAATGTACAATGTTTACAAAAACAAAGTATGGAATTAATAGGTGTCCAAACATTTGACTGTTTTGCATATATTGTTAAACAAATAGAAAACGAATGCCATAAATCTCATAAATTAGAACATTCTATGTTATAAAAAGAATTGTGCTGTGATTTACAAGATTTTACATGTAGTGGTCTCGCACTGAACAAGAAAATTAAAAACAGCTAAACCATATTTCCAAAAAAGTTTGCAGAAAGAAAGTAATAAAATGTATCTGGAACCCTGGTGCTGAAATCCTACTGGTTCTATTATACACAAATTACAATCAAGTGTCATTCAAGCTGGAAGATTGAAATGTGCCAGGGTAATATGTGGTCAGGGCTTGTGTGCAGGGCTGTGGGGTCAGAGTAGGAAAAAATTTAGCAACTCGACCTTTAAAAAAAAAAAAAAACTCTTTCAAAATTTTAATTGAATTTGCCGTTTGAGGCCAATAGCAGCTATAATCATAATGACTGCCGATATCATACTTATGATGGCCTTCATTATGAAATATTTAGCCACAAACGAACAAAAAAGAAGCTGTGGGAACATATTCTAAAACTGCAAAAGAATGTACTGCACAGAATGTGAAATAAAATTTTAAAAAGCGTATAGACATTTATTACTTTGGCTGTCCAGGCATGATGGGAGTAGTTTTTCAACAGTTGGAGTGCCGAAGGTTCCCCGTCCCTGATCTATGTTAAGCCCATTCTGAATGTAATAGTAATATGCTAATTGGGGAATATTCCTATACTTGCAATAACTCAGTTCTTCAGGAAGACTGACATAGTATAACTGATGAGAAATGTGCAGTGCAATCGGCTTTTTCTCATTACGGCTTTCTTCGGAGCTAATCACTGTTCCAACTGAGCATTATGAAAGGTAATCTTCGTTTTAGCTCACTTTATAAACTCAGACCAATATGTTTTCTCGGCAGACAGACACTAGTGAGATTGATTTGACAATAGTAAATTGTTCTATATAAATTAGAGGAACAATAGTTTTAGTAATCCTCCAGGCGTAGTATTTGCTGTACAGAAGATTAAAATTATGGCTGTACATCAGTGCCGTGTAAATATTTCCATCTGGACGGAAGCTTTGTTCAGATATATGGAAAAATAAAGCACTAAAAAAAAAAACATTATGGACTTTTAATACGAGTAAAATGTGAAGGTTTTATATCTTAATAGAATGGAGATGGGACATTAGGTTTGTTAGAAGTGTACAACACCTGGAGATTGGTGAATGTCACTGAAACTATTGGGGTGATTGGTTGGCACTGAGAACAACAGTACATAATCAGTTTGAAATAATGAGCATAAATTGTCTCTGCATGTTATACATAGAGTATATTTAGATACACAGCAGTCAGTCCTATCAATAAAAGCAACTAACATTGCAACTAACAGATCGCCAAAAACAGCTCTGACCCATCGAGGCATGGATTAGACAAGACCAATGAACGGGTCTTGTGGCATGTGCAGCCAGGATATACTTTAACCCTTCGATGACAGGCCAATTTTCATTTTTGCCCTTTCATTTTCCCTCCTCGTGTTTAAAATTTCATAGCACTTGCATCTTTTCCCTTGCAGACCCACATGATCCTCTGCGTTTTGCAACACCAATTGTACTTTGCAATGACAGACTTAATTTGTCCATAAAACATGGAGCAACACCAGCAAAAAGTTATTTTGAGGTGAAATTGAAAAAAAAAACAAAAACACTTTTTTTTATTAGGGGGTTTTCGTGTGTACACCTTTTTCCCTATGATAAACCGGACAAGTTATCTACGTTCCTCAAGTCAGTACCATTACAACCATAGGGAAGTTATATAAGTTTTTATTTTGACAGCTTTAAAAAAAATTATTAAAACCTTAAAAAAAAACAACTATGGGGCCGTGTGAGGTGTCATTTATTTCTATTGGTACTTTGTTTGCATATATGCAACTTCTTTTGTAGCCCCCACTGAGGAATTTTATAATAATTCTGCTGATCTCTCTTAGAGATATATGTACATACTGTATGTACATATGACCTATGTACTGCATTGGTCAATGAGATCAGTACTCGATTACTATGGGCTTCTGGATCGCAGAAGCATGGATCGCCCGGCCATGATTGATTTCCCTGAACTCCCTTACCTGCCTCAGGATGTATGCGTACATCCTGGGTCCTCAAGTGTCGGTATAACTTTAAAATCTAAGTCAACAGAGGATGTAAAATAATGCATGTTTGCAATTTATATTCATTATTTTTTGTTTTTAGTGATCATGCTTTAAAACAAAGCTATACTTGAACTCTAGGTCCTGTCTCCTGAAGGCAGCTTTTTATTCTTTTGCTGGTTGAAAAAAAAAAAAAAAAAACTTGAAGTGTCTCTGTGATCATAAAAAAAACTTTCGACACATCATAGAGACATGCCAAATGTTTTTTGCTCAGTCCAGGTCTGAATGTTCAGACCCTTTCCGACTTGGAGATCAGTCAAATGACTGCCTTCTCTGTGAGTGCCCAGATGACTGGGACTTTCTGCGTTTTGCCTTTTTTTTTCCAACCAGCACAAGACTGTTGATTTAGAAAGTGCCTATCAAAGTCGCCTAGGTTGCAAGATGGAAAACGATGGTAATATGACATCAAATTTAGAGAGGAGTAAACCCCGGTCCCAGTTTGTATATAGTTTTAATTGAAAAATACTCGAAAACCCATTTAATGGTACTTCATGATTTCATACCGAATTTTTCTGTTTTCTAGTAATAAGTACTTTGACCTGAAAATTCAATTATGACTGTTTTTAGCTTAAACAAGCGATTGTTCATTAGTAGAGCTATAGAATGTTACATGCTATATCACAAAACAGTGAAACATATAAAATGGGGCATATTTACTGTTGCTAATGCACAAGAATTGTGGCATAATTTGAACCCAAACAATAGGTTACTTATTAAAACTTATTATTATTATTATTATTAATTATACAAATTATTCCACATGTATTTTTGTTTTTACCAAGGTGCACGACCGAGGACTAAGAGCTATTTTCAGTGAACAGAACAGGGAGTTCTATAACACCTTGAGGGCACTGACCTAAATATTCTCATCTTTTGTAGAAGTGTACCAAACCTTGCAGAAGAATTTTGGCAAATTCTCAGAAATGTTTGCATTGACATTTTGAGATTATTTACGTTGTAACACACTGTTTTTTTAGGACTCAGTCTGACACATTTTTAAATAATTTCAGTTTTACATGTCAAAAAATCATCTAAAAAAAGCATCTTTTTATGAAGCTTTGTCTAATGAATTTCTTTCATTTTGCTTATCGGACAACTGAGGTCGATCAGGTCTTTCCCCTTTCCTCCCCAGTATGCTGTTCCTGGCTGTATCAGTCTGGACCCTTTCCTTCCCTTCTGGGGTTTAGCTAGCAGGGCTTAGAGGGGTACTCCACTTCAAAACTTTACCCTGTTGTATTCCTACCCATAATCTAAGCTTGTGTGTAATACGTTTCTATTACATGAATTGGGCAATTTACCTGCAGCACATTCTGACTTATAACCTGAAGCTGCAGAAAATCCTCATTTTCTGGTCCTCATGGTCTCCACTCCTTTGTCCTCCTCTTTTCTTAGATCAAAGTCACATGCTCTCTGTCTCTTCTGTTGCCAGGCAAGCTGCAACACCTATTCTGTAACCCCGCCCACCACTGACATCATACCTATCAGTGAGCACCTGGCCAAGGGATGGGGAAACAACAGAACACTGACAGCCTCCAGAGCAGTATAGGGGAAAGGAAACAGTTGTTTCATCTCTCCCTTTCTAATCTATCTCTGTACATGGATATGTGGCCCAGGGTAAGCTTGACTGTCACTGTCAAGGGCTTATTAATTCCATCTGGCAGTTAGCAATGTTGTGTGCTGGCGCTACAGGCATTCTCTAGTTGTCCAGCAGCGATGGAGTTAACAGTAAGAGCTGTGCATGCTGGGCGAGGAGGAACATAGAAGAATCAATAAGGGAGTCCAGTCAGTGTTGTGTAAGGTAAAAGGAAGCAAGGTCCTGTCTGTGAGGTAAAAGGAAGCCAGGTTCTGTTGTGTGAGGTAAAAGGAAGCAAGTTCCTGTTTAGGGATGGTCCAAACCTGTTTCGGTTTGGGTTCTTACGAACTCTAACTCTCTGCAATGATTCCCGCTGCCTGGCGGCTCCATGGAGAGGGTGGATACAGCGGGAGGACCACCTGGAAAACTGGGATACAGCCATAGCCATAGGCTGTATCCCAGTTTTACAGGCGGTCCTCCCGCTGTATCCACCCGCTGCATGGAGCAGGCAGACGGCGGGAATCTGATGCCGAGCGTTCGGGTTCACACGAACCCGAACCTCAGAAGATTCGGACAAGATGGAACAGGGACATAGCCACATTTATGTGAAAACAGCAGCCAGAGATCACAGTTCAGGAGCTGGATGTGCCACAAGGGTAGAGATTTTAGCCCAGTGGAAATCAAATTACAGGATAGAACTGGTGAAACTCAGGTACCTGTAAACTTACCCCCTTTGTGAGAAGCAGCCAGACTGTGCGAGTGTTAAGAAGCATTAAAGGTAGGTAGGCCTAAAGATTAACACTGATTTCAAGGAGCAACCCTAGATAGAGACAAAGTATTCTTGGAAATGTACTTTTATAGTGTCAATGGCATTTGGAAAAACTTTTGCATAACAACATAAACATAACAAAAGTTTGTAATTTAACAGCACCATGGAGCAAGGCCTGGAGAGTGGCAGTAGAGCATAAGAGATGCTCCCTGGAGTGTTAGTTATCCTGGGAACCGACCCAAGTAACATAAAGCAAGGAGGAGTCCTACAGCATCCAAGTTCAGTCTCAGATCTGCAGTTTATTGCAAATCCATGAGCAGACAAGCTTGATAAAGGCCCTCTGAGGTCAAAACGTTGCTTTTCTTCTCTGGATGCTCTTGGACTCCTCCCTGCTTTATGTCATAGAGATGTCAAACGTTTTAGACCTGTAGTGATCGTGAGAAAGAGCCGGGAGAAGACAGTGCTAAGCGTGATCCTCTCCCGGTTCCGAGTCAGTTGGCAATCAGTCGGTCTTCAACTGATTGCCTATGTAAGTCTGTGGAGCCCGACTTATATGACGTGGCACAGAGCGGGGAGCAGATGCGCTGCAGAGTGGTCCTCTGCTGGCTCATTCTCCCAATCAGTCTGGGTCTGAACACTCAGACCTGGACCGAAAAACTTTTGACATAGAAGATTGTCAGCAGAAAAAGACTACTTGGTCCTTCTAGTATTTCCTTTCTTATTATCTTAGCTTATATTATCTGTTTTCCCCAGACATGTTTTAATTCTGTTGTTGTACCTACCACATCTACTGGTAAGTTTGTTCCAAGCATCTACTATCTTTCAGTAAAAGACTTTTTCTTTATTTAAAATCTCACTGTCAAAACCTAAATCAACAGTAGATGTGAAATAAAGCAAGTTTGCAATTTACATTCATTATTTTTTTTTTTTTTTTTTTTTAGTTATCATGGAAAACACGGCACTTCTTGAGTTCTTTGGTAGGAAAGTAGTTTAGGGTGTGACTGCCATGTGGGGGTTATTTGGTATTGCTGTCATGGAGGATGACTAGAGAAAATAGAATAATTTCTTATCGGTAATTCAATTTTCAGGACTTTTCCATAACAGCATGCCTTATTCCCTCCTTTCTGTGTGTTATTAAATGCTTTATAGCTATGTGAAATACACTAGTGAGCTTCTCCCATGACCATGGACACCTGGGGTTTATATAATCACAGATCACAAGCAGATACAATACTTATGGGTGAGAGTGGAAGTCTCAATACTGTAGTGGGAGGGAGAAGGCTGGAATATTTACTCCCATTGTGGTTATGAGGTGATTGAATGGAAGGATAGTCTGAAGATGTCCTGAGGAGTCATGCCACTTTTCCTTTTCAGACCAATGAGAGCAGGGTTTCTAAATGTCACAAAATATATCTAAATAAAATCCATGACTGCCACTATGAACACATGACATTTAGTGCCCGGCATCAGACCATCCACAAATTCTGCATATTGTATCTTACACATGTAACAATAGAATATAATACTATGTTCCTTCAGTTATCTCCTTTGCTATGATGGGTTTGTGCTCTAAAGCAGCATCTCTCCATTGTGATCAGTGATTTCTGTGTGACCTTCTGCCTTTTTTTTGTCCTCCTGTCAAATCTGGACTGAGAGATGTAAATTACAGTAGTGTGATGCAGCCTATGGGCTGTATGTGGACTAAATAAATTCTACAAAAGGAAATGGTTGTGACCTGTTGAAATGACCTTCTGTTCAGTATTTGCAGACAGCTTGTTGGGTATTTTGTTGAAATAATATAAGGTTATAAAGAGATGTAAAAACTGTACAAAGATTCATCATCATCCCCCATTTACCTTAACCCTTTAAGGACATGGCCCATTTTCGTTTTTACGTTTTCGGTTTTTCCTCCTTGTGTTTAAAAGGTCATAGCACTTGCATTTTTCCACCTAGAAACCCACATGACCCCTTATTTTTTGTGTCACTAATTGTACTTTGCAATTACAGGCTGAATTTTTGCATAAAGTACACTGCGAAACCAGAAAAAAATTCGAAGTGTGGTGAAATTGAAAAAAAAAACGCATTTCTTTTATTTGGGGGAAATGTGTTTTTACGCCATTCACCCTGGGGTAAAACTGACTTGTTATGCATGTTCCTCAAGTCGTTACGATTAAAACGATATATAACATGTATAACTTATATTGTATCTGATGGCCTGTAAAAAATTCAAACCATTGTTAACAAATATACGTTCCTTAAAATCGCTCCATTCCCAGGCTTATAGCGCTTTTATCCTTTGGTCTATGGGGCTGTGCGAGGTGTCATTTTTTGCGCCATGATTTGATCTTTCTATTGGTACCTTGATTGCCCATATACGTCTTTTTGATCGCTTTTTATTACATTTTTTCTGGATTTGATGCGACCAAAAATGCGCAATTTTGCACTTTGGGATTTTTTTGCGCTGACGCCGTTTACCGTACGAGATCAGGAATGTGATTAATTAATAGTTCGGGCGATTACGCACGCGGCGATAGCAAACATGTTTATTTATTTATTTATTTGTTTACTTTTATTTAAAACCTGGGAAAAGGGGGGTGATTCAGACTTTTATTAGGGGAGGGGGCTTTTTACTATTAACAACACGTTTTTTTTTTTTTTTACACATATACTAGAAGCCCCCCTGGGGGACTTCTAGTATATACACTTGGATCTCTCATTGAGATCTCTGCAGCATAGATATGCTGCAGAGATCCATGAGATCGGCACTCGTTTGCTTTCGGCTGCTGCAGCCGGAAGTAAACGAGTGCTGAGCCGAGGACGGCGCCATCTTGGACGCGTCCCCGGCCGGCATCAGTAACGGAGATCGCTCCTCCGGGACAAGGTCCCGGAGGAGCGATCTCCCCCACTAGACACCAGGGAAACGTTGCCTCCGGTAATCGGAGGCAGCTGTCAACTTTGACAGCTGCCTCCGATTAGCTAATTAGCGGGCACGGCGATCAGACCGTGCCCGCTAATAGCGGCGGTCCCGGGCTACACGCGGCACCCGGGATCGCGGCACTTCAAAGCGGGGCCGCCGCGCGGCCCCGCTTTGAAGTGCAAGTGAGGACATAGGACGTACCGGTACGTCCTATGTCCTTAAGAGGTTAAAGAGTCACTGTCGTATTATTTTTTTTTGCAGAAATCAATAGTCCAGGCGATTTTAAGAAACTTTGTAATTGGGTTTATTAGCCAAATCTGCCATTATCTGCATGTAAAAAGCCTTTTCCCAGGTCCCCCCCCTCCTTCCTCTTTTTCATCCACTCTGAAAAATCTGAAAATTGTGACTTGTTGCAGGAGTCGTCCCCTGTCTGCTCCTATAGAGAGGGGAGGGGGGAGGAGGAAGGAGGGAGTTAGCCGGCAGCAGAAAGCAGATAACAGAGGATTACAGGCACGGAGCTGGGTGACAGCTGTAATCTGAGCTCAGACAGGTCACTGGTGATGATCAGAACAGATAACGGGTGAGGGATTTGTAGATTAACTCTTTGTTGTCCTGTTTTGGTCTTTTCTTTAGCTCTCTCCATAGGAGAACAATGAAGACAGGGGGGAGAGCTTCAAACTGCTTTTTCATGATAAAAATGCATTTTTCGGATAATAAACCCAATTACAAAGTTTCTTAAAATCGCCTGGACTATTGATTTCTGCAAAAAAAAAAATTTCACGACAGTGACACTTTAATAATAAAAAAGAATACAAAACTGCATGGCTGTGACCCATTGTGATGTTTTTTGCATTATGTTTTTTTCTTGCTAAAGATTTGTTGCTGAAAATTTACTGGAAAAAAAAGCATCTGTTTCTACAACATGTGCATGAAGTTCAACAAGCTTCCTACTGTATCCATGCAAATTTCCTTGCCATGTAGTTATCCTGCCACCTCTCTTTCACAGGCTGTACTTCGCAGACAAGCTATAGTAAATGTTTGCCTGTAGAGTGTAAAACAATTTGGTATCAGTGTCAACTTTACCCGTCAAGGATCCATCATAAGACTAGAAAAAAAATAGGCTGCATCAGATACGTCAGAGATTCCATGCCTCTGTCTCACATTGTGAGTGTTTGCTGAGCAGCAGCAGCAGCTGTTAAATACGGCCCTGGTTACAGGTAGAATATACAGCGTGCTGTGTGGTGTTACAGGTAGACAATACCGTGTGCTGTGTGGTGTTACAGGTAGAGAATACAACGTGCTGTGTGGTGTTACAGGTAGAGAATACAGCGTGCTGTGTGGTGTTACAGGTAGAGAATACAGCGTGCTGTGTGGTGTTAGAGGAAGAGAATACAGCATGCTGTGTGGTGTTACAGGTAGAGAACACAGCGTGCTGTGTGGTGTTACAGGTAGAAAATAGTGCGCTGTGTGGTGTTACAGGTAGAGAACACAGCGTGCTGTGTGGTGTTACAGGTAGAGAACACAGCGTGCTGTGTGGTGTTACAGGTAGAGAACACAGCGTGCTGTGTGGTGTTACAGGTAGAGAACACAGCGTGCTGTGTGGTGTTACAGGTAGAGAACACAGCGGGGGAGATTTATCAAAGGGTGTAAAATTTAGACTGGTGCAAACTGCCCACAGCAACCAATCACAGTTACAGGTAGAGAACACAACGTGTTGTGTGGTGTTACAGGTAGAGAATACAATGTGCTGTGTGGTGTTACAGGTAGAGAATACAGCGTGCTGTGTGGTGTTACAGGTAGAGAATACAGCGTGCTGTGCGGTGTTACAGGTAGAAAGTACAGCGTGCTGTGTGGTGTTACAGGTAGAGAATACAGTGCTGTGTGGTGTTACAGGTAGAGAATACAGTGCTGTGTGGGATTACAGGTAGAGAATACAGCGTGCTGTGTGGTGTTAAAGGTAGAGAATACAGCGCGCTGTGTGGTGTTATAGGTAGTAACAGTGTGCTGTGTGGTGTTACAGGTAGTAACAGTGCGCTGTGTGGGTGGGACCACAATGAAATGATAAAGTACTGTAATTCGGTAACACAATGCACCTGCAAAGTGTAAACACAGCCAAGAGCCTAGCCTGGAGTTTTTCCTTTAAATGGTGTATTTTTTTCCAACCTGCTCTCTGCTGCCACCTCTGTCAGGAGTTGTTCAAAGCAGGGGAGGTTTTTTTTTATGGGGATTTGCTACTGCTCTGAACAATTCCTTTTATGGACAGAGGTGGCAGTAGAGAGCACCTTTTCAGGCTTGAAAGAATATACCACCCTCTGTAGGGCATACAGCAGCTGATAAGTACTGGAAGACTTCTGTTTTTTTTTTTTTTTTAAAGACAGTTATTTACAAATCTATATTACTTTCTAACACCAGTTTCAGTGTATCAGAAACATCCACCACACATGTCACCAGAGCCTCAGATGGACCACAGCCTTTAATATACCTTGGCACTGAGAGCCTCATAAATATACACACATTGACAACCTTTTAAGATGTGTTTGCTGCCATGAGGAAAAGGGATTAGGTTCTGCCATAAGCCTTCAGCAGTGTAAAGTGTATCTCCCAGGTAAACAGGTCAGGCATGTTATACTGTAAAGTTTAGCCAATGTCTGCTGTCAGGGTACAGCCTATACACAAAAGGTTCAGAAGAAATACTACTTCATGGTTACGGCAGGTTTGTTTGTTTTGCAATAACTTTAGTCTACAAGGGTATGTCACGAACTTTTTTTTTTTCCTTAATAGGAAAAAGAACAATTCCCGGGAATTTGATTCCAGTATTTGCATCAGTGAGATGAATTTGCTAATTTATTCTCCCTAATGAGTTTAAGCTAATTCCATCTACCTAACATTCTGCACTGCATGAGAACAAAGTTTGAAGTTAGTTTTCACAAAGAAATACAGCAGTTTTGTTATAAGCCCTGAGACACATACTGTGAACCATTTTGTTTAAACCTCAGGAGAAATCGCCTTTTTACATCTGAGCATTGTTTACAGAGTAATATACCTGAATATTAGTGGAGCATTCCGTTTTTTTCCCTTCCCGATTGCTAAGAAGAGTGAATTAAACGTGAGAGGAGATATCCTTTACCTGTATTAGAATCATGTGTGAAACAAGATGTAAAAAAAAATAATTCGGGAACAAAGTTTAATTCCAAAGTCTTCTGGATTATGATAAAGTATCAATTTGAAGGATACAATGTTTTATTTATATCAGCATGTTCTCTCCAAGGCTATGTTCACACACCGTCATAATTACGGCCGTTTAACAGCAGATAATGGCTTACTTCGAAAAAGCAACAGCTGTTTTTTTAAACCTACGACTGTTGTCTTCGAAATAATGGCTGTTATGTGCTGTTAAACAACGCCCGTCCAGTAAAAATGGCCGTCATTATGACAGTATGTGAACATAGCATAATACTGTATAATCAACAACATATCATATCTGATAATGTTGTCTGATCCTATATTATGCCTGAATTATTCATTTTATTTACATGTACATTAGGTGGCTTGGTACATTGGGGGCGTTTCTTGGCTAGTCATCGGATAATCTGCATAGATGAGCAACTGGAGTGTCATCAACATCCATGAGGAAGTGGCGGACTATCAGGGCAGATCTGTGCACTGAGGACCGTGGTACCACCCCCAGGGTACCAACCCACCTATTTTACATATTTCTGAGGATAAAGGTAAGAAAATTACATTAATGTCCCAAGTCTTCTAACCTGTTAGGCTGGGCTTCCATTGATCTGTTGCATCCTTTTCAGTTTTTTTTTTGTAAGAATCTCACCACAAATGATCAGTTGTCATCAGTTTTTCTATTCTTTTTTCATTAAAAAACATTAGTTGCCATCAGTTTTCATAAGTTTCTTCCAGCAGCACCTAAGGGGCATCTACAATAGGGGGAAAACTTGCAGTGAGCCCTTTACTTTAGGGTACTGAGCTGCCTCCACTTCTCTTCTTGGAGCGCTGGAGGCAAAAGCCAGACAATGAATAATGCATACGTCTGTACACGGCGATGCCTCCAGCTCTCCATAGACTTTAATGGATGCAGCGCTGGATCTCCGGACAGGTAGTACGTTAGAACACTGCAAGATACGCTCTGATGCATGTCCTGCGATCCCGTGGCACAGTTAACATGCAGGATGCTTTGAACTGTCCCATTGAAAACAATAGGATGAGTTCAAAGGTTAGTTTCCCTCCAGTGCTTTTATTCTGCACTGGAGGGAAACACCTGTATAGCCAGATAAATGTAAACCCGGCCTAAGTAGTTTTCCTATATGGTGCAGTGAAATTGCATTGTAACAAGGTCTGCATATGTAGAAAGTTATGCAACTGTCTTCTAAGAGCCTTTGCTTTGTATGCAAATGTGCCATGTGTGCACACATAGGAGTAGGGTCTTTTTTATTTTTTTTTTGGCTACGCCAAGTTATGCCCAACAAGGCTTGACTGACGTCCCTTAGTGAATGGAAAGTCTAGACAAAATTTATGATAAAAATGTTGTTTACCATCCCCAGTGCATAAGTAGTAGGGAAAATAAGCCAAATCTAGGCCACCTCTATTCTCTGGGGTCATGCCAGATATAGCAAGCAGTGATTGCTAAGGTGAATGTGAACAGGCTTGGGATGATATTCCTTCTACTATTTTTTAAGTTTTGGCGATTGTCATTACATTTGTAAACAATGATTTAACTGCACTATAAGGTATTGGGGACTCTTTGTATTGAAGTTTGGGCTGACACTTTAAATTTTAAAATGAAAAGTTATACAGATATTATGAGAACTTTTTTTCATTTTTTGTAGTTTTAGAGGTTTTATTCTTCTTAGTCAAATTTTCATAACCATTATGGGATTGTATTTTATTAGAGAAAAAGATCTGCTTTTATATCAGGAAACAAGGACGATGTTGTCCACAGGTAGTGTCAGGTGTTCGAGCCCATTCAGATTGCTGGAACAGAATCATATAACCCCCTTAAAGTTTTCTAATAGATGAAACTTTTAGAATTTTTTTAATACACTGAGGAATATCTCTATACAAAATATTCAACAAAGGTACTCTTGAAGCATTTCTCTTCATTAGGCTTTGTTACGCTAGATTTTACCAAATCATTAGCATTTTTAGCGTCATTTATAAAAGGTAAAATGTCAAGCATTTTTGTGCAATGTTATATAATATGAATGACAATTAGTAAGACACTGCTATTACCCACATCAGAATGACATTATTTAGTTCTAGATTGCCTTTTCATGAAAGAATCAGGTTCTGTTTTAATGTACCAGAGATGTGACCTGTTGAGATAAAGTGACACATTGATGAGAGAGAAGTAATTGGCCCTTTAAAATGCACAAGAAATTAGATTTGGGTGGTTAAACACTGAAGAAAACTTAGAATTGCCAGCTGATAATGTACACTTGAGATTCACAGACAAATAAAAAATCTTTTTCATCCTTTGTAATCTATTTTGCTCTTTCATATATAGTTTAAAAAAAAAAAAAAAAACTAGTTAGAATGATTTCTAACCTTGCAAGGTAAAAAAGGGCTCAAAAAGTTATTTATTAACTTTACTAATTTTATAATTATCACATTAGAGTTACATTGGAGTATTTACTATACTGATTTCTATGGAGATATAGCCTGTGCTTGATGACCCAAGATAAAGGCACTGGGAGTACAGGGTAATTCTTCAAAGCAGCGGAAAAAGCTGTGAGTGGATGGACCACAGCTGGAGCCCTCTGAGTGGCAGCAAGGTTAGGTCTATAGCTGAAAGTTTAAAGAAGAAACAACTGGTTGGAGTTCAATAGCCCCTTGTGCCTTTAGGGGACACCCAGGGTTAAAGTGATCCAACTGCCAGCTACCCACAACCAGGTTGTTTTTTTTTTTTTTTTACGTGGCTTGATATGAGGCTGTGCAACGATGCGTGCGCTGTAATGCTGCCGGACGAGACTCACCAGCGCCATCCTCTTTGCTCCTCTGTTGTGCCCCATGCTTGTCCTGGGGTTGCTCGTGTCTTCCGACATCATCTTCCTTTACTGCCGTGACACCTCTGGCCGCTAGGGTTTGCAGGTGTTCAACTGTTCCGCCTGCCATTTTCTTCATTGATCGCTGTAGGAGTCTAGCATTCCAAGCAAACATATCTGTCTGCTGTATTTCTGTGTATCATGATACCTGTTCTTCGAACAACAATTTTTTTTGCCTGCCCCTTGTCTGTACTGCCTGCCCGGTTGCTGTTTCAGATTGCCTTACCTGACTCTGAAGCCACCTGCACTGACCTTTCGCTTGTCTGACTTTGATACCCGTCTCATCCCTGGTAATGTGCTGACTCTCCTGCTGATGACCTGCTTGCTGACCACTCGGCCTGTTCCCTGATGCCTAACACTGACTCTGTCTGTTTCTTGGAAGCTAGCTGCTCATCACACCAGGACCACACATGTAGAGCATCCTTTTGCCCTCTAGCCGCAGATATCCAGCTTACACATCCTGGAGCAGGATAAGGTTAAAGACCTGGAGGGCACTTAAATTCCGCTCCCTCCTGTGGCCCAAAGCCAAACCAATTGAGTAGCACAGCTGGTCCACACCAGCCCTCTGTTACAACTTTTATAAGGCACAGGCACAGCTGGGCCGCACAAATGATATGTGTTAGTCAATGTACATTCACTGCCATATCACCAGTAACCCAAGATAGAAAGTGTTTGCTGTGTTCTTTGTGGCCCTATGAAGCTGGGGGCCACATGTATTACCATAACATAACATGGCTGTGTAACTTTACATGCAGGACTGGCCAGGCGTTAAGACTGGTTAGAAGTTTGTGAGCTGAAAAGGTCACATGTTAAGCCCAAGTCACTTGACATCATACTTTTTGCAGGGTACAGAGCTAAAAACAGATGAAATCCTCAAAACATGACCTTTTGGTGGGTCTTTAGGACTGGAGTTGAGAAACACTGCCATAGATAAAATTGCACAGGCAGTATGTCAAGTGTAATCCGCAGCATGGACCCTGCTTGAAATTTCTCACCGGTTACGTAGTGTGCACATACCCTGACAAAGAATTGCTTCCCCCAACTGTGGCCCGCGTGTAATCGAATGGCTATCTCATTCAGCTGCACAGATGCTCTGACGCGAGCCGGTTAGAGCTAGTAAGTGGGCCAGATGTGGCCATGGGCTGTACAATGCCCAAGTCTAATCTACAGAGTGCTGCAACACTAAGGCCTGGGAATATCAGGAGGTCTTTTTCAGCTGTGGAACAAGGTGGGACCACTGTGACCTTTCCAAGAGGGGGGATACTAGCTAAATGCTGGTGAGTCAGTCAAGTATAGCTAGAAAATACATTTTAAGTGATGTGCTAGTAAGGGTGGGTTTCTACATATAGAACACAGAATTGCTTCAGCTAGCCTGGATAGGCCTGTGACCACACTCTTCCTGAGCCAATTACGAAGACTGTATGCTGCATGGCTAAGCATCAATGTACAGGTTTCGTGCTACAAGAATGTTACCAGAATCCAGTAGTGGCGGACCTTGCTGGTGAACTGCTTCACATCCTGTTGAATTGGTGTAGAACCTGATGTTAAACCCCAGCTATATTTTTTTTATTTTTTTTAGTTCTGAATGATCAACACAAACAACAACTTTTTAGTGACTATGGGCCAGCGCTCACAGTAAAACAGGCGGAATTCCGCCGCAGAGCTCCATGGCAGGCCTTCCACAGACTGCGCGTCTGTGAAACACAGAGCGTGTGTACAGTATAAGGCCTTAGCTTGCATCCTATAGATAACTGCTCTTACATCTTCTATACCAAACATGCAGTGTTATCCTGTTTAGATTGAAATAAAGCAAAACCAAGCCATAAGTGTGGAGTAGAAGTGAGTTTATTTTACTCAAAGGACCTGTTACAGAACTATGGTTAACTCATGATATTTGAAACATGGTACTTCTCTCTGTATCCTTCATTTAGGTGAACATTAGAGATGAGCAAACCGGCCGAGGTTCGGCTTCGTATGAACCTGAACTCTCTGCTTCTGATTCCCGCTGTCTGCCCGCTCCGTGGAGAGGGTGGATACAGCCTGAGGACCACCTAGAAAACTGTGATACAGTGGCTGTTACTATGGCTATGGCTGTATCCCAGTTTTCCAGGCGTTCCTCAGGCTGTATACACCCTCTCCACGGAGCGGGCAGACAGCGGGAATCAGAAGCCGAGAGTTCAGGTTCATACGAACCCGAGTCTCGGCCGGTTCGCTCATCTCTAGTAATCATATCAATAACATAGTATTTTCCAAAACTTCTATATAGAGGCGTAACTTAAAGAATCTGGTGTCTTCTTATGTGGTATCAAACAACAGGGCTGAGGTGCAAAAAGACAGCATCTATACGGTTGATAACATTTCCAATAGGCATTATAAATTCAGCATAAAAAATATGCAACTTTTCGACCCACACAAGGTCTTCTGAAGTTACCCCAGCATCCCTATAGCTTATAGCTGTGCTGTTACATAAGGTTTTGTGCGCATGCAGAGCTGCTAACAGACAGTATACTCCTGTATAGTAATTGGTTGGAGCTCTCAACGTTATTTATCTCGTTTTGGGAGTTATTTAAAAAATAATATTCTGTTAAACTGTTATTGAACTAATGTCTGCTTCCTGATTTTACCCGTTCAGTTATTCTTGGTTAGTTTCTCCATTTCTTTATCTATTTCTGTTGTAGAGGGATTTATTTATATTTTAAGGATTTCTCACTGGTTGGTCCACAGAGAATATTGTAATGTTGAAAGATGTTGTGCGTTAGTCTAAATGAAATGGCACTCTGTGATGGACTCCTGCCATGATTCTCAGGCATCTCTTTGTATTTGACATTCACTTCATTGGCACCAATTATAGCACTTTACAAAAGCAGATTTATGATTGAATGGGATCTTGATTGTGTTATAGAGAGCTGCAGATTTGCATACAAATTAGTCAAGAATGTCAATGTTGGTAAAAGAAGATTGCCTCCTGGCTTGTGCACCATATAGTAATTGTGACAAGTCTATGAGATAAGACAAGCTAGATATGGTTTTAAAGCCTGTATGAAAGAGATTATTCATGTAGGTTTTGAAAAAACTTGAACCTATTGAGATAGCCGTGGTTGCTAGCAAATTGTCAACAATAAATTTGTAGTTTTGTTGCATTACAGTATATTTCTAGTGGTCAAGCCTAAAGTTACGGTACATGTGCCCATAATTTTTTTGCCTGCTATTTAGACTGCAATATAGCATTTTTGACGCTTAAACAATGGGCAAGAAGGCTGTTTTTGGTTTGTTTTTTATTATTGGCTTGGTCAATTCTGGTCAAAACATGTAAACATAGTCTATTATTAACTTTTGTATAATTTTTAAAATACAGTCAGAAAAGTGTATGACAGATAAAGCCTATCTATTCAGCAGAATCTAAAGGACCAGAGGTGTCTTGTGATATCCTGATCTTTGGCTGACTACCTGCTACTATTATTTAGATATATGTGATTGTAGATCTTACAGTACATCATAGAACAGTTATGATGGAGCAGCATCAATGACTTTTTGTGCTGAAGTTTCTTACAGGGATCTTTTTACTATTGAAATAAATGGGTTTGCCTGGAGGCTATCACACAGCAGACTTCCTAAATGTGAAAGCTAACAAAAACATGTTGATATATCAAAGCCGCAACCCAGACAAAATCTGCTTTAATGACATCTATTTATTATCTAGTTATTTTCCTTTACTTGTTGCCACACAACTAAAAATTGGTGCCCGACAGAACTTCATGTTCGATCCCCTAGGGGGCTGACAAAACTGATGATGGAGGCTCAGAACTGAATCTGCAATCTATATAGAAACAGAACCTAAGGCATATCTGCCAATATGTTTCTGGTGTATACTCTCCTCCAGAAGGCAACATCATATCCTTGCACGATACTTGTTAAAAGACTAGAACAGAAACTTGGCAATAGAAAAAGGGAATTTGTTAATATGTTTCAAATGGGTTATCCAGTGTTTAAAAGTTAGGTTTCCAGATCAGCCACCAATATCTGATGAGCTTGGGAGGGGGGGGGGGGGGGGGGGGGGGGGGGGGGGGGTTGGGAGACTGGCACCACTGTCAATCAGCTGTTTGATGAAGACCTGGTGCTGGTGCCTGTGCAGGTGGTTGCATAAACTCTTTGTTGTTTACTTGCTTTATTGCTTTTAGTAGCAATGGTGAAAGGAACTGGAGAAATGTCTCAATCAAGTAGGAGATAGATATTGGGTCTGACTCTGTGAAGGTCTGACCATTTGACTAACTTCATCAGGTTACATGGAGTTGATTGTTGCAATGCATCATATAGGACTCCTGTTCTTATAAGCTATGGGGGCCCCAGTGGTTGGAGACCCACAAAACCGAACCCTCCTTATAAATCCTATGGATGGGTTTAGTATTGCTATACAGAAAATCCCTTTAAATAGGAACTTGCAACAAACGAAATAGAAACTGAACAGGATTTTAAACCAAGTGTCTTGTTTTTTAAAAATGTGATGATACTACAAGAATCTACAATTCCTTTGCTGGTTCCAGAAATAGTGATATTTTATCAACTGTCATATATCCCATGAGGTCTGGCAGTAATGTCTGTCCTCGATAATTACTTGTGCATATCAAAGGTGTATTCTTATCTCAACTAATACAGGTAAACTTGTAGGACATAAAGAGTAATGTTAAAGGGAACCTGTCACCGGAGACGTGGACACAGAGCCCGACCGACCCCCCGGTGGAGCTCCTGGATACTTACCCTTTCCAACGAGTGCCGTTCCTGGAGCTTCGTCCCAGGACGAAGATATCAGCGCTCGAAGCCGTGCGTGCGTGCCACTGAGATGAGTCTGGTACCCATAGAGAATGACGGCTCCATTCATTCTCTATGGGCGTCGGACTAATCTCAGTGGCGCGCGCATGGTTTCGGGCGCTGATATCTTTGTCCTGGGACTGGCTCCGGGAACGGGACTCGTCAGAAAGGGTAAGTATCCGGGGGCTGCACTGGGAGGTCGGGCGGGCTCTGTGTCTGCGTCCCCGGTGACAGGTTCCCTTTAAATAAGAAGTCCCTCAAAATTGAAAAACTGCAGACAGGGGGATGCGAGGAGAAAATAATAAACAAGTAGAGTCACCCATCCTCATGTTCTGTTGCACTGATCCTGGGTCTCGTTGGCGGCTGCTAGCTGTCTTCCTCGGCTGAAAACCGGTTACGTGATGTTCCCAGCTGCAATGTCACGGCCTGGCTAAACGATTGCCTGCTCAGTCAGTGACTGAGGTGGTGTCCCTCCCCAGTCACTGATCAGCTGAGTGGGCAATTACTCAGTCGGGTACGTGACGTTGCTGGCAGAAGAGCTGCAGGACATCAGCGGCTCTCAACAAGAGTAGGTAAGTTCATTTTGTTTATATTTTTTCACCGGCCACCAAAAATTATTAAAATAACAGCACCATTTCAATACTTTCCATGACTGTACATTATACCCACACGTATACAGCTCTGCTGCATGCACAATACCCACTCAGCTCTGCTGCATCATACACATTCAGCTCTGCTACATCAAAACATACTCTGCTCTGCTGCATAGTACACACACACACACACACACACACACACACACAGCTGTGATACATAAACATACCCACAGACACAAACAGTTTTAATACACCAATATACAAACACACTTCTGCTACATCACATACACAAACAGCTCTGCTACAGACAGACAGACAGGTAGACAGAAATTTAATACAGATTGCCAGTACTTGCCAGTTTTAGGCTATGTTCCCACTATGGGTTTTTAGCACTAAATGATGGGCGTCTATTGACAATGACAGCCGCAAATAATCACAAAATTATTTGCGTCCGTCATTATCAATAAATGCCTGTATTTTGCTGTTAAATGACATCCCGTTCCTGAAGTGAGAACATAGCCTGATCAGTGCGGTATTACGCAGCAAGATAATTTGCCAAATCATGTAATAAAGAAACGATCATTGGCTGATCTTTGTCGTTTAAACCTGCTTAAAAATCCTTGGCTGCTGGCTTTGCATCGCTTTGTGTATTGGTGGCTGTCGGAAGGCTGATGACTGCAAAAATAATAAAGATTATACTTACCTATTCTCCCCATTGTCCTGCAGCCTTTGCCTGTGTTCCCTGCTCACCGCTGATGCTTCTGGCTCGGTCTCTACAGCAGGGCCGTAATAACAGCTGCTGCTGCCCTAGGCACAGTGGATTTCGCTGCGAATTCATGAAATATGCTGGTGATCAGTTCTGTGTAAATCTAGCCTAAAGCATAGTTGTCTATGATACTGATTACAATAAAAAAAAAAAGGATTCTTCTGTAAGTGGGTAAATGGGGCACTATGGATGCTTTATTTGTAATTGAGTTCCTTTAAAGGGAACCTGTCACCCCCCGTGCCGGGGTGACAGGCTCCCGACCCCCCGTTAGAGCCCCCTATACTCACCTAATCCCGCCGGGTCCCGCTTCTGGAGGTGGTCGGGTGATGAAGATCTCAGCCGCTGCAGCCCGGTGCGCGCGCTGAGAGATGAGTCCAACGCTCATAGAGAATGACTGAGCGCTGGACTCTCCTGTCATTCTCTGCAGCGGCTGAGATCTTCATCACCCGACCACCTCCAGAAGCGGGACCCGGCGGGATTAGGTGAGTATAGGGGGCTCTAACGGGGGGTCGGAGCCTGTCACCCCGGCACGGCGGGTGACAGGTTCCCTTTAAGTCATATAACATTTCACAAAAATATTAAAAAGATTCATATTCCTTCTCAAAAACGGAATTGGCTTTGCCGTTGAATCTTATACTATGACAGCTTTGTAATAATATTGATGATTCTTTCCCAGGATATGCGGCACTATTTTACATTCTTTACATTCTCAATGTCTTTTTTATCACATTCTCTTTTGTTGGATTTCTCTTTTCTAAGTTCAGTCACTCGATCACAATACACAAAGCGCTGTACTGATAAGCTTCTGTGAGATTGCGTAACACCTGCAGTACTCGCATCATTGCTTTCTCCAACTTTTTGAACATCTATAATCTTCCGTTACATCACCTGAAGTAATAAGAATGCAATTCATTTTCCCTTTCAGTTCCCTGTCATCATCATCTTCTTGCTGTCAATCGTCCTTCCTCTTAATTTTTGTTTCATGACCATTTTATTATTTTTTTTCTTTATTTTATGATTGTAGTTAAGGAAATCATTCAGCATTGATCAGTCATGTAGCACCATATTTATTTGATTCTATAGCATTATATTTATTTCACCTCTGTGCTGGCAAATGACCTTGTTCGCTTTTATTTATTCTATAACTCATTCTTTTCTTTTGTATTATACTTTCTTTTACTTTTTTAAAACTGACTGTTCGTAAGATATGCTTTTATGCTGTGTTTTTGTTTGTATCATTCTAGTTTAGATTTTTCAGCTTTAAAAATTGTCCATAGAATCCTTGAAGGGGTTATCCAGGATTACAAAAACATAGTTTCTTCTCCTCAGTTTGTACGATATTGCAGTTCAGTTTAATTGAAGTTGTAATATCAGATACAACCTCGGTGCATGTGTGGTGCTGTTTTAGAAGAAAACAGCTATGTTTTTCTAATAATGGATAACCCCTTTAACAAGTTAAATCAAGGCTTCCTTCTCATCTCTCAGCACCTATAAAACTCAGTTTTGTTTTGTTACCAACTCACATTTTCATACTTGTAATGGTAATGTTTGTATTATCACACATTGTTTCTTTTCATCACACTATTTTAAATACATTTGCCTATGAAATTAATGTGATAGTACAAGGATTCTGTAAGTGGTCTGGAATATACATATTTGAGCTGCTGTATACAAAGAACTCCCAGTACACAAATGATGTTCCCATCTTCTGATTAGGGACTTGTGTAGTTGTCCCTGTGCCTGCCGCTTATTTAGTGAAATTTGACCAGTGGTTTTTATTTTTACCTCTGCATCATAAAGTAATGGCTTTACAAGACTAATGGGATAAATATTGATCTATATTTACCTAGCAGATCCATTTTTGTCAGAAATTTACTAAAACTGTCTTTCCTCCCTCCATATCAGTTTGCTTGCAAAAGTCAGGTTGTGCAGCACTCCGTAGTAGGATTCTGTATACCACTGGTGAGGTTGTTAGTGAGACCCAGCCAGACTTTGGTATAGCAGTATGATTCCTTTTGTTTTAATGTTATACTCGGTACAGGAGGCACATTTTAATAAAGCTTAGGTAATCCAGCATGGACAAAGTAAAGTGCCATGTTCTAGCTGGTGAGGCCCTGGAAAAGAAAGATTTGGGGTGCTTTCACACAGGGCTGAACTACTGCTGATTTGTTGCAGATTCTGACTTCCCAGGGACAAAAATATGCAGTCAGTATATCCATTCAGTGTATGCCAATTAATAATATGATTCAAAGAGACTTTGTAAGTTTAAGATATCCTATCTATAGGTAGCATAAATTAATGACAGAGCAGCTGAACAGAATGATGCATCCCGTAAATTGTTCTTTGCAGCTGATTCTGAGTTATTCGTATACACGAAGCAAAACTGTCGGAATTGTCCTCTGGAATCCCGCTAGCCTACTCTAATGAGTCTATAGGAGGCTCGCGTGCCTCCTCTCTCCACCTCTCTCTACGCTGAAGAATGGACATGTCGATTCTTAAGCGTGGAGAGAGGAGGCGCGCAAGCCTCTCATAGACTGTCATTATGACAGGAGGGCTGGCGGGATTCTGCGGTGGAGAATTCTGCCGCGGAATTCCGCCAGTTTTGCTCAGTGTGAACGACTCTCTGCACCTCACACTAGTCCTCTCTATTATGTGTTTGTGCTCAATAGTCCTTGGTATTCATTAGCACCAGCCCCCTCTTACCACTTTTCACTGATATGCAGTGGTCTGTCTACAGTTAGTACACATATAGGGGGACATGTATCAACGGGCGTACATTTTTTTTTTTCGGCGGAAAGTGACGATTTGCGCATGATTTTATTTGCAAATGGCCAATTTGCGAATAAAATAATCGCAAATCGGCACTTTCCGTCGGCTTCGCCGGGGGGCGGGGAGGGGGTGTGAAGAGGGCGGAACGGAGTCCGCGCGATACACTATTCGTTCCACCAAAAGATACTCCGAAAACCTACTCCAGTCCTCAGCTGGCGTAGGCAGTCCGCCTCTACATAAGTCCCCGTAGCGCCGGAGATGCGGGGACATTTTTAAGTCCGGTGTAAAAAACTTCGGACTTAATAAATGTCCCCCATAGTGTATAGGCAGAGAGCTGTCATTCAGCAGCTTTTGGGTAGGCAAGGATGCAGCACAAAGCCTATTCCCCTGTATATCAGGGGAATGGCTAGATAAAATATTGTAAGTAATACACTTAATTTGTGACAGGAATGCTTTACAGAAACAAACTACCCACATTGAAGAGCATATTAAAGAAAAAGTAAGGAACAGTACTAAACTTACAGTGGGGGTAGGGAGGATTCCAATAGGGTTACACCAGATAAATGTGGACTGTATTAGTAATATGAACATTCTGGACCTGCCCTGGTGTATTTATTGGACAATAACATTTTTCTTGTCCTTGGAATACCCCTTTAATTGTGAAAATTTACAACAAATCTTCATCATTTAGGTGCTTTGTGAAAGCTCTTTGTATGAACTCCTGCTGTGAGCAGCACTCAGTATCAATGCATCCTGGCTTGGATTGCATAGACAGTGATACTGGGATACATTGAGATAGTTTGTAGGGCATTTTGCTTGTGCACAGTTGCCTATCTGAATGAGTGCAACTTCTATTCAAAGGGACATACAATATCAGGACTACAACAAGTCTAGATTATGACCACTCTAGAATTTAGACACAATCTGACATAATGTTGGTTTGTCACAAAAGAGCAGTAAGGTAATCACTTGTCATGTTCCTGGCTAAATAAAGCAGAACTAGGGGGGAGGTCTTGGCTTTACAGTTTCAGTACAGACACTAAAATGCAGCCATGTGGTCTGAAAGAGTCCTCATGCTAGATTCATACAGGACAGATCCGCAGCAGAATTTACGTTGCAAATTCCACTGTGATTCCCCTCCTGTCATTTTCAATAGGATTACATACTTGTAGCTCGGCGCATACAATACCGGGTCCGCACTCTGGCTTCCTTTGGGGGCTTCTGGCGTCTGGGCGGCTTTCCTTGTGAATTCAATGCGTAAAATACACTGCGAATCCTTCCTGTTTGAATCTAGCCTTAAAGGGGAACTATCACTAGGTTAGACTAAACTAACCTGCTGAAATGTCCCTATTGTGCAAAAGACGCAGATAATACTTTCATCCTCTGTGCTGCTCCTGGGAAGTTAGTCATTTGCTCCATGGTCCGATAAGACCATTAGAAGTACTGAGACACTGTTAGGAGCACCTGAGGGCAGTGCTCCTAACGGGGCCCCAGTGCTCCTAATGATTTTACTGGACCGTAGAGCAGACAACTAACTGCATTGGCACGGCCCCGAGGATGAAGGTTAGAATGATACCTTCATCCTTGGCATCTCCTGCACAAAAGGGGCCTATCGGCAGGTTTGATTTCCTAACCTGCTGATAGTTCCCCTTAAGAAAAATCAATTACAGGTGATCGATATCCAAAGGATACAAAGAATATATAAGAGCACAGCTACACTATTTGCTTTTCTAAGTTAAAAGTCATTCTCCTGCTGTACTACTTTTAACCTTCAAAATCTGACAATCATTGAGTAAGTCATTGAAGATATAGGTTGACTTTCATGCTTATCGTGGCTTTCCCTCTTGAAAGATTAATATATGTGCAGGTGTTGAGAAAATTTGTGTTCCCCACTGTCATATCATATTACATGTCTTCTTCAAAAACTATGTACAATTACTGTAGAAAACTGTGTAAAAAAATCAATCTAGATTGTCAATCCTGCGTATCATGGGGCTCTGAAAAAAATCAAGCCATTGATCTCAGCTCTCAAGTTTATTCTTTATAGTAATGTGTCATTGCTCTATTCTTTTTGTAGAGCTCATTGTCTCAGAGAGCCAGAAGCTTTTCATTGCTTCCCCATGGAACTACTAATTCCTCATCCCCTGGGAGCCAAAGGCACCTGACACATGGCGGCCAAAGTGTTGTCACCATCACACATCACAAGTCCCCTGCAGCTGCCCGAAGATCCAAGAACCAGAATCCTGCTCACCTGCATGAAGTAAAAGAGGTCAGATATGCTATATTTTTAAGATCTAAGGGTATGTTCACTCTGAGTCAATTCAATTCTTTGCACAGAGTGTGGTGGGAGTGGAGGCGCCCGAGCCCTCCCATACAGACACTATGGGACACTGATGCAGGTGGGATTCCACAGCGGACAGCTCTGCAGTGGAATTCTGACGCTTTTACTCAGTGTGAACATACCCTAAAGGCCCTTCACACATCCATGTCAGTTTTTACTGTCAGGAAATCCTGATCAGGAGGCCTCAAAAGGCTGCAGCAAGGCAACAGAATTTTCTGGCAGTAATCAGTTTTACCTCCAGGAAATAATCAGGAAATGATTTGGGTGACATTTTATTAATCTATTACTAATTATTAATCTACTGTTTTCTAACGTGATTTCCCAACTACAACTCCCACCATGCACTGCTGGCAGGGCATTAAGGGAGTTATTGTTTGGCAATAGCTAAGAAAAGCCACTGAAAACAATGATTTAGAAGAACAGTTTATTTAGTCCAACAAGTGACTCACTCTCCAGTTGTTGCAAAATTACAATTTTTATCATGCACTACTGGCGGACGTGATGGGAGTTGTAAACAATGATTTTATTGGGGGGAATTGGCACAGTTCATAAGGGCATGTCGCCCAAGGGCCCACAAAAACCTGGAGCGGGCCCTGGCTAGTCACATGTATTGGGCTGTAAAAATCTGTAACATATTCTCCATGTCTGAACTCACTTTACATCATTCTGAGAGGCCATAAAATCCTATTTCACATCTTGATATTGTATAGTGGGTGACATGGCTAACACTGCAGGGCATTGTGCCCTAACAACTTTCATCATGCCCTGACAACCCCGTGACATCAGACTACAACAAGCAGTGACATCAAGTAACTGACATAATTGGTGATGGCATCCCAAAGCCCTAGAAAAGAACGTGCAGAGCCCCAGACTCTGTCCTAAGCACACTAGCAATCACACTGTCTATACTTCCTGTGCGTTCTGCCTGTGCATACTGCCAGTTTGTTGGATAGAGAAGAAAGGATTGACAGGGATCTTGCCATTTTTGCCAACCTTCTGTGCTATGCGGCTACAACCCTGGTGGGCTGTCTCTGGGATGACACTGGCTCACCTTGATTGAAACCATAAGCAACCCGCTGAGCTGGGGCAACTCAATCAGCGACCCACACAGCTGTAACATCAATGCCACCATCAGAGACCCGCCCAAGTGGGACTCTACCACCAAAAACCTGCAGGGTCCCAACTCTACCACCACCAATTTGCAGAGGCACAACTCCAGCACCAGTAACCTACATGGTTCAAACACCCCATTAGAGACCTGCCTAACTGGAATATGACCACCGAAGATACGATCAGCCTGATCTCTATCACCAGCCATCTGCAGAGCATGGCAACTGCTGCCTTTGTCGTGCTCAGCTGGATCAGCGCTATTAGTGATGTGCTCAGCTGGGTGTCTGCCACCAGCTAAGCTGCATTTTCACTAACAGCAACCTGCTCACCTGGATCACTGCTATTGTTCAACAGCTGAGTTGGATCCCCACCAATGATTTAATGTCCTGGATTTGCACCACCAGGAATCTGATCAAATGTACCCTCACCCGCAGCAGTTTCCTGCAGATCTGGACAATGGCAACCAGCTGGATCGCCACCACAAGTACCAGTGAGCTGCTAACTATGATGAGCAGAATAAGCGAGAAGCTAGTCTGGATTGCCACAAGTACTCAGCTGCTCACCTGGGTGACAAGACTCTGCAACAGGTGGGTCTGGCTCATAACTGCCAGTAAGACATAAAGCTGGATCAACACCACCTGCAGAATGTTCAGCTGTATACACATCTTCAGATTAATTCTAAGATGCTTCAGCAGCACAGAGGAGCTGAGGAGAAGCATCGCTACCATCTCAAAGAACTGCTCTGTGGCTTCCCCACCACCACACCACATTCTGAGGGGCATCCCTACCACCGCCAGAAAATTATTTACAAAGCTAAATAAATGTTTTATTTTCCAAAAATGTATACTTATTGTAACTAGACATGGGGGAATTTATTGAAGACCAGCATTTTATATGATTCTTTGCAGCAAAAATACATTGGAGTAAGGTGTCTCAAGGGTGTAAGTGTATAAAAATGACTATGTAGACTAAAAATACCATACACAACCTCTCTTACACTATACCTGTCAGCTTTGCTCTCTTATAGTAAAATTGTTCAGCGTACCGTATTAGTAACTGTACTTACTGCCAGCAGCTCCGTGTGTACCTCAGAGCTAAAACCGCCCCTCCTCCAGGCTAAGATGGCCTGCTCAGTGGTGAGTCTGTCCATAAGATGGTCGACATGGAGGAGCATGTGACCAGTGTCCACCATAGGCATATATAGGCTCAGTGGTGGATACAGGTGGAGGGAGGAGCTAATCAACACTCATATGTTTTGCTATATTATAAATGTGGAGGGGGGGAAGGGAGTTCACCGATCAATGCTCACATGTGGCATTACATTGTAAATGTGTGTGTGTGTGTGTGTGTGTGTGGGGGGGGGGGGCATTAACATTCATATGTGGCACTGTATTATGTATTAAGGCCTGGATAAAGCCATGCTTTAAAATGGCTCTACTAGGCATTTCTCCCACCTAGCTCTTCTTTTGCATTCATGTTTCTCAGGGGGCAATGTACCTAGGACTTTTACTAGCAGCTGGCAGTGTTTCCCCTTCCCGCCCCCCCCCCCCAAAAAAAACAACATGTGTTTGTTATCAGATGGGAAATAGGCAGAAAACATAACAGAAATTGCACAGGTACAAAAAAAATTACAGCCAGAAAAGAAAGTGCTGTACAGTGGATGCAAACCGAATCACATCATACTCCCAAAGGGAAATCAACAGAACCATAGAACAACAATCCCATATGCTCAAGTCTCATATGCTCAACAAGTCCCATATGCTCAAGTAGTCATCACGAACAGTAGGATATACTGCCGGTTGGTGGAGCGAAAGTCCAGTGGAAGCAATGGGGCGTACAGAATGGGACAGCGGAACCACAATAAGATAGCAATATCGCCTTGTAATGACTAGACAGATTATAAAATGGTATAATTTGTTTATAAACATAGAAAAAAAAAACTATAGCAAAGAAAAAATAAGAACCAGAAACCCCCAATTCCCAGCAGTCACACAACACTCTGAAACGCTAAAGCTCTCAATGTGCCTTTCAAAGCTTCTGTATTGTACCAACCAGTAATTCTAAAGTTATACATTAGATCGTCTATTTCTATGCGAGTAAAATGGTGGCAAATAAAGACTCTCCATTTGGTAAAAAAAAATTTGGTTTCCCTCTCTGTGTCTCAGCGTCTCGACCTTATCATACAGGAGAAGTCTGTGGAGGATGGATATCAGTTCTTCCAGGGTGGGAACGTCTGGTTGTGACCAAAGGCGTAAAATACATTTATTCTCCTAAGCTAACAATATGTAACATTTTGACCCCTGTGAGCCCTAAAGTGAGGTCAGGTTGATCTGACGTGAAGTCATGAAAAATCAAAGTATGTGACTGTAGAGGTACCCTCGCACCGTAAACTTGAAATAACGCTGAACTGAAACCCAAAAGGGTTAAATGTGGGGACACTGCCACAATGCATGCATTAAATTTGCCCTAGGTAAACTACATTTCGGGCACTCTCTGTCAGCGCCGGTGCATCTCTAAACGACAAATTGAATGCATACGTTGCTCTCTGAAGAATTCTAAAGAAGAGTTCCCGCAATTGCTCAATAATCATGTGTTTCCGTACTCCCTCCCACGCTTTCAGTAACTGGGCCGAAATTTCCACATCCTCTAGTTCAGATTACCACTTTTTGAAGAGGTCTCTCTTTTCCTTTATCAGCATTTGTTTCCGAAGGACCCCGTATAGATATGAAAGTGAATCATGTAGTGACCTGGGACCTATAAGATCATCAAAATTGCCCGACATCTCTTTTAACCCCCACGCCAAGGCAAGGGACAGTATTCTTTCACTTGGCAATATTGCAAATAGTGGTTGGAACCAAAATGACCTTTACTCGCTATTGTCTCCCATGGAAGGTAAGAACTGTCATTAGAGTTCATAAGGTCTCCCACTGTTTGGATTGAGTTAGAAACCCAGTGTTCAAAAAGTTTATTTTTCCTACCTAGAAAGAAAGAAGCAGCCGGCAGTGTTGTCGTTTGGCTGGTCGCCATGGGATCAGCGATCTGTTTCTCCTATGGCTCTACTAGGCATTGCTCCCACCTGCCAGAATCCTGCTCCACACTGGTGAGGGGCAACACCTCGAAACAGCTGTATGTGGATGGATACCTGGCCTTGGTTTTTCCCTTATCATTACATTGACTCATAGGGCCACTTAATATGGTGGTTTTGTTGGTTTCCTTACAGGAGTCACCCCTTGGCTGGGTCCTTCCCGGAGGGATATCTGGCTAGTCCTGTGTTTTCAGACTCAATGAGGCTCCACGGGCTCTTCTTTTGCAAATTCATGTTTCTCAGGGGGCAATGCACCTAGGACTTCACTGCATTGAGTGCTTTTACTAGCAGCTGGCAGTGTTGTAGTTTGGCTGGTCTCCCTGAGATCAGCAATCTGTTTCTTTTTTGCTTTAAAATGGCACAATTTTCCCCATAGATTGTACAGGATAGTGCCAATTTAGGGTCTATCTTGCTCATGTAATACCTAGTGAACGCAGAGCAGCAACCACTGCTTCCCCTGTTGACTCATCCTTTGTAGCAAGGTGTCCAACCACGGGTGTTGCTACTTTGAACACCCCTGGCAAAAGCCTGTACTCAAAGTAAAGTGGTAATGAAGTAATGTATAAGTTTTACCACTAGATGTCGGTGTTATGTGTATTCATATTCCTATGTATATTGCACAGCTGTAGTGAACAAAGGGTTACTGTTCGTTTGTGATCTGCGCACCAATGGGAGCTATTCTTCCCTTTCACCTCTCTCGATCCTCTTCTTTCTTTGCACTCTCTTCTCAACTACTTACAGGAGCTGTTACACACCCTGTAGGAAGTTGTCACATGGGGAGAGGAAGTGTAGTCTCACACTTAGGGAGTTATCTTCTAGTTTTCGTAGAGGCTAGACATACAGACCAGAGTCTCCTGCAGAGTTTAGGCAGGAGCCTGGCTCTGCCAGGTTCTCCCTCCAGGACAGATCAGCTGTGGTAGACAAATGCTCATGGGAAACACAGAGACTCTTTTCTCTAAAGCAACACTCCTCTTCACCATGCAGTGCTAAGCAACTCAAGAGAGGACAAGTCAGGGATAACCCCAACCCACACCGTTGAACGTCTTTAATGGTGCGGGACAGTATTCTATAAGCAGAGGAACTGATCCGGATAGAGCAAAGTTGCTACAATCTCGCAACGCAGGTGTAAGCAGATAACTTTGGACACCTTGCTCAACTCTGGTAACAAGGTCTGGGGCTTGTGTCACCCTAGGTGGACGGTCAACCGACACTGTAGGGCAAAAGGTTATATAGTGACAGACGTCAAAACACGGGCACAAGTGTTCTTCTCTCAAGTATTCTCAATTATTCTTCTACTTCTTCTAAAGTTCCTGCAGAGCATAGTACTACATTGGGTTGGTACTCTCAAATCAAACTCGTCTCCACTTCTCTGAACTCACTCTACCTTCTCAGCATGCAACTAAGTCAGCACTGCTATTCTACCTCTACAGTTCTCAGCGCAGATCTAGGCAAGTCTAAAAGTCTGCTTGTATGCTAAAGTATTCCTTTAGTAAAGAAGAGTTAATTCATTTTACCGGTGGTTATTGCTCAAGCACCTACACAGGCTACACTGTCCTTGGGTCCTCTCCCCTTTCTGTGGGTGGGGGTACTGACAGTCAAGGTGGGTCATAACTCTACTCCGGACCACCGTGATAAGTGCCCAAGGGACCCATCACAACCCGGCAGGTCACAGACCATTGGGGAAAAAATATAGACAGCCTCAAAAACTAAGAGGGGTCACATGCTCCTCCGTGTCAGCCATTTTGTGGACTAAAACAAAACAGAGCAGGGCAGCCCAGCCTGGCGAAGGGGAGTCTGATTTTAGCTCTGAGGTACACAGGGAGCTGCTGTCAGTATATCCAGTGAGCACACTTAGTAATACTTTGTACTGACCTATTTTACTATGAAGTGGCCAACCCCTTTAACATTCATTTTTTAACTCAGTACCTTTTCTTCTCTTTATTCTTTAACCCCTAGACGACCCAGGGCGTATAATTACGCCATGGAAGTCTGTCCCCAGACGACCTAGGGCGTAACTGTACGCCCTGGGTGTTTCTCCCGCTATGAAGCGTGCTCCGGAGCGGAGCGCGCTTCATAGCAGGTGGGGGCCGGCTGCAATCAGCAGCCGGGACCTCACCGGTAATGACACGCTGCAGCGATCGCGCTGCCGAGTGTCATTAACTCCTTAAACGCCGCGATCGCGGCGCGACCGCAGCGTTTAAGTGTAAGTGACAGGGGGAGTCCCCTGTCACTTACCGATCGGGACCCCCGCAGTGTGACTGCGGGGGTCCCGATCGGTAAAACGGACTGCCGGAGGTCTCTCACCTGCCTCCGTGCGGTCCGATCGGCGATCTGCTACACTGAGCCTGCACAGGCAGGCTCAATGAGCAGATCGCCGATAACACTGATCAATGCTGTGCCTATGGCATAGCATTCATCAGTGTAGAAATCAAACTAATGTATGTAAAAGTCCCCCAAAGGGACTTCAAATGTGTAAAAAAAAAAAAGTTAAAAACACCAATACACTACCCCAAAACCCCTCCCCCAATAAAAGTTGAAATCACCCCCCTTTCCCATTATATAAATAAAACATATAAAAATAAATAAACAAATAAACATATAATATACCGTAGCGTGCGTAATTGTCCGATCTATTAAAATATAACAAGCGTCATTGCAAACGGTAAACGGCGTACACGAAAAGAGGGAAAAAAGTGCGCGGATTACCGATTTTATGTTACATTATATATAAAAAAAATTAATAAGTGATCAAAACGTCCGATCTTCACAAATATGGTATTAATAAAAACTAGAGATCATGGCGGAAAAAATGACACCCCATACAGCCCCGTAGGTGAAAAAATAAAACCGTTATAAGTGTCAAAATAGGCCCATTTTATTTATAATTAATTGCCAAAAAAAAGGATTTCATTTAAAAAAATTTATAACATTAGAGAATCTGTGTAAACCTGCATATGGTTGTGTTCGGGTTGACCTATAGAATAATAGTATCATGTCGCTTTTACCATATAGTGCATTACGTAGACACAGGAACCCCCCAAACGTTACCATATTGCATTCTTTTTTGCAATTTCACCAATTTATATCTTCATAAATAATATATTTGGAATTCCATCATACATGTTATGGTAAAATGAATGACGCCATTACAAAGTACAACTATTCCTGTAACAAATAAGCCCTTACATGGCTTGTAGATAGAAAACTGAAAGTGCTAGAGCTCTTAGAAGGGGAGGAGGGAAAAACGGAAACACTATACACTATGGATATCGCCTATCTGGACTTCAGCAAAGCTTTTGATACAGTTCCCCATAAAGAGCTGATAGAGAAGTTGGAGAAAATTGGACTAAATCCCTGGATAGTTCAGTGGATTTGTGGTTGGCTGAAGGAGAGATATCAGAGGGTTGTTGTTAATGGTGTATATTCTGAGCAGAGACTGGTTACAAGTGGTGTGCCACAAGGGTCTGTTCTGGGTCCTATTCTTTTTAATATGTTTGTAAGTGACATAGGAGAAGGGTTGGTAGGTAAAGTTTGTCTGTTTGCTGACGACACAAAAGTGTGCAATAGGGGGGGGATATTCCTGGAGGTGTCAGTAATATGAAAAATGATTTAGCTTTGCTAGATAAGTGGTCCAAACAGTGGAAATTGAAGTTCAACGTTTCCAAATGTAAAATAATGCACTTGGGGAGGAGGAATCCTCTATCCGAGTACCACATCGGCAGTACTGTGTTGGAAAAGACTTCAGAAGAGAAGGATTTAGGGGTAATGATTTCTGAAAGCCTTAAAATGAGTCACCAGTGCAACCAGGCGGTGGGGAAAGCAAATCGTATGCTGGGGTGTATAGCTAGAGGTATAACCAGTAGGAAGAGGGAGATTGTGATCCCGCTGTATAGAGCTCTGGTGAGGCCACATCTGGAATACTGTGTCCAGTTCTGGAGACCTCACCTAAAAAAGGACATTGATAAAATAGAACGGGTCCAAAGACGAGCTACAAAAATGGTGGAGGGTGTGAGGCATAAACCATATCAGGAAAGACTTAAGGATTTGAATCTGTATAGTCTGGAGGAAAGACGGGAAAGGGGGGACATGATTGAAACCTTTAAGTATGTTAAGGGACTAAATAAGGTTCAAGAGGGGAGTGTTTTTAGTAAAAAACTGAGCTCAAGAACAAGAGGACACAGTGAGAGGTTAGTTGGGGGAAAGATCAGAAGCAATGTAAGAAAATATTATTTTACTGAAAGAGTAGTAGATACCTGGAACAAACTTCCAGCAGAGGTGGTTGGTAAATCTACAATAACAGAATTTAAACACGCCTGGGATAGACATATATCTATCCTAAGATAATAAGGAAGAAAATACTAAAAGGGCGGACTAGATGGACCCAGTGGTCTTTTTCTGCCGACAATCTTCTATGTTTCTATGTTTATGTTTCTAAGATCAAAATTTGCGCGGTCCACTGGATCACTTTGGGCCTGGTCCTCAAAGGGTTAAGGGAACCAATCAGCACAGTTGTCATCACTAGAGATGAGGGAACCTCGAGCATGCTCGAGTCCATCTGAACCCGATCGTTTGGCATTTGATTAGCGGTGGTTGCTGAAGTTGGATAAAGCTCTAAGGTTGTCGAGAAAACATGGATACAGCCAGTGACTATATCCATGATTTCCACATAGCCTTAGGGCTTTATCCAACTTCAGCAGCCACCGCTAATCAAATGCCGAACGATCGAGGTTCGCTTATCTCTAGTCATCACAGCTCTCTGCCCATAAGTGGCCTAAATTTGCTGATCGGTTCCCTTCAAATTTAGCCATCTAGCCAGTAACACTTCCTGTTCTGTAGAGAACGCTTTTCAGACAGACAGGATTACAATGACAGTAAGATACAACAAGATCAGACCATTTACATTAGGAGCAGTTTAAAGCTCCCCTCCTCCCCCTTGCTGCACAATGACCTCTTCACAGGTCACAAAGCATGACCACAACACTCTCCCACAAAAGTCAGCTACAGGTTCCTACAGTCCTTTCGGCAGTCACTTCCTTATAATCAGAGACAGGATTACAATGACAGTATAAAGTTTCAACAGGATCAGACCATTCACATTAGGAGCTGTTGAAAGCTCCCCTCCTCCCCCTTGCTGCACAATGACCTCTGCACAGGTCACAGAGCATGACCGCAACACACTCCCACCAAAGTCCGCTACAGGTTCCTACAGTCCTTTCAGCAGTCTTCTTATAACAGACAGGATTATAATAACATTATAAAGATACAACAAAATCGGATCAGCACTGGAAAACCTAATGCTTTCCTGATGCACATCAGGAAAGCGTCCGGAGTTCGATTGGCTGAGAGCAAAGCCTGCTGCCCAACCCCCCCTGGACCTTGGGAGCTCATTTCACCTTGGCATCCAGACCATTTCCCCACAATCACCCCACCCCCCACCCCCGGACCTCACCAGCAATGACCGCAGAGGAAGGAGATGAGGACAAGAGCGGCCAGAGCAGGATCCAGGACAGGGGAGATTACCCCTAGAAAATATTTGCTAATGCTGAACAACCCCTTTAAAGCAATGGCAAATCTGAACATAGGCTTACTTCAGAGGTGGGAGGTAGAGTTACAGAATGACAGACTCTAACACTAATAATCTGAAATCAAAGAAACCTCTGATCCAGGCTCTTGAACTCCTAAAACAAAGGGACTTCTTCTATTGTATTTTTGTATTTTTTTTGTATTCACCTAATTATAGAGGTCTATGACCCAAGTGTGTACTATCAGGGTAGGCCATTAATATTAAATTGTACTATAGAAACAAAATATTCTCGGCACTATCAAGACTCACCCTCTCGCTAATGAGCCGGACACCTGTGGATATCATCTGCCGTTGGACTCCTCCACTCAGCATATGGTGTTGCTCACTCTTAGTAAGTACAGTCCATCAATAAATTCAGCATGTAGAAAACTGTGGCAATCACTGACTTGCTTATATTAAAACTTGCTTTATTCCATGCAGATTAAAAGTTTGACATGGACGCTGGCAAGCTCAGGCTACAGCCGATTTGTGCGGATGCATGCTTTCTCTGGCCCTTACATCACTTGAATGTCCAGCCCTTTTTAAGTAGTAAAATTACATGTAAACAAGACACATGTTACAAATTATTTACGAACAACAAATATCAGATATAGTGCCTCCATGATCGCTTACATGTGCTATTTGACGTGGGCCTTCCATTCCCGTCCTAAAGGACCTCACATCTCCCAAGAGTCATTTATATAAAGGACGTATTGACAGATGCCCTCGGACTGATGGGCTTAAATGATAGGCCAAAACGATGGGCATAAATGATAGTTTAGATTTACGTAGTATCCATTTGTAATGTGAACTAGTGCATACGTCAGATTGTTTTACCTTTTATTGAATTTTTGTGTAATGTTTGTAAATATATTTAACGTGTGTCTTGTTTATATGTAATGTTACTACTTTAAAAGGGCTGGATTTGACTTTAAGGGCCAGAGAAAGCGCACTGCGCGTGCGTGCAAAATGGCTGTAGCCTGAACTTGCCTGCGTCCATGTCCCACTTTTATGTTCACACTGCATATTTTTCCGGCCATAGTGCGAACCGCGAATATACGCACGTAGTTTTGAGGTTGATGCGTTCGCTTGAAAGTATACAATATATGCCAGGACAATGCACACTACGTATGAGCTTACGGCCGGATCGTATACGGCGCCGTGAAAAATGAACAAGACCATTGTTTGAGGACGGAAATGTTCCAACTCATTTCCATGCGGTCCCATACAAAGTACTTATTTCAGCCAAATTGAACTTGATTTTTGGATTTAAAAGGTTCTGTGTGGTTTACGGGGCTGGGCGAAGATTTCCAAGTAAATGACATGCTTTAGATCTCTTCGAAACAAGCTAGGAAAGCATAACTGTACTACGGGCGTATGTTCGCGGTTCGTACGCATCCAGCCGCATGTCTATTTTTCCCACGGCCATAGTTTCAGCCGCGCATGTACGGCGGCGTATGAAATGCGGCCGGACTCGTACGCAGTGTGAACATAGCCTAAATCTGCATGGAATCAAGCAAGTTTGAATATAAGCAAGTTGGTCAGTGCCACCGTTTTCTACATGCTGAATTCATTAATATTAAATGTCTGGCGGTCTGAGAGATCTGCAGCCTCTGTATACTTTACCAGTACTTATACCGCCTTTGTAGAGCAGCATTGCACCATTGAACTCGAATAGGGGAAAGCTGCTGTACGTGTCACCTCCACTACTTAAAGTATGGTGATACAGGTATGGGTTCTGGTATACATGGAAGAGCTACTTTTTGGGGTTGCAATATTGATGCCTATCCTAAGAAGACTCCATACATTTTATGATGCTGGATAAGCCCCTTAAATACTAACTCATGTAAACCCTAAAAGGCACTTAATAAATCTTGTTATCCAAAAGTTGTTATACAAAAAATGTAGCCCTGTCAGTAAAATATTTGATAAAACCACCAGCATAGTTTTATGAGAAATCAGTTCTGTTAGACTAAAGTGATCATCTTCTTTTTGGAGGTCAGTTATAGACAGGACCTGGGGTAGTGTGTGGATGTGGTGTATCTGGACTTTTTTAATGCATTTAATACTGTGCCACATAAAAAGGTTGGTCTATAAAAGATGCTTGGACTAGGGGAAAATATATGCCCTGGTTGATAGGAAGCAGGCTGGTTATTGATGGAACATACTGTGATTTTGTCATAGTTACAAGTGCGTTACTGCAATGGTAAGCATTAAGTCAATTTTTTAAATTTATTTATATTAATGACCTTGTGGAGGGGCCATAAAGTAGTAAACTGACACAGAAGGGAATAATATATTATTATAAAAGGCATGTGGGGAAGCTGGAGTCTTGGGCAGAGAAATGGCAAATGACGTTTAATGTGGATAAATGTTAAGTTAAGCCCTTGGGCCGAGGCAACAAAATGTATAGTTGTGTGCTAAATACCGCTGCCAAAAAAAACTCTTGGCATGCTTCTTTTTTTAAATTGCACACAACGAATAGTCTGATGCTCTTTAGGTCCTCAAGTCCAACGATATCTTTGTAAATCTGGTGTGCTGAGCCTTCACCATGTATTTTTCCATTCCAATAATCGTCCAAACCTTGAGGAGCCACATAAAATGGAGAGACCCAGACTGCCACCACAATGTTGGCATACAAGCCCGAGCAGCATTATTAAAGGGCCAGAAAAACATATTGCTTTTAGTAGGATCAAACTAAACACCCAACAAACTGATGTAGTAGGTATATTTAGCATTTTTTATTTTTTTTTCCAATTTATACCAGCATAAGGCTATGTTGACACACTATCTAATTTTAGCCATTAGAAAGTCATCTTTAGAGATAGCCCTTGTCTTGAGGCCAATGGCGGCCATTCATTTATAATGATGGCCAGATTATACAAATAATGGCTGTCTTAAAAGATGACCTTCAAATGACGGCTGTCTTAAAAGACGACCTTCAAATGGCTAAATTTAGACTCTTGGAGCTAAGCTGAATATCATTCTGTGATATGCTACAAAAGACGGCCAAAAATAGACATTATATGAACATAGCCTAATGACTGTGGTTATTAAACATCTCTATACCATTCTGAACAAAGCATTAAGGTCCCAAAGCACCTCACATGCGTTGTAACACAGTATTGTGTTTGATTTATCATTGCAGGTTATGAGAAATTCCATTAAAAACGATTGTGGAAAATAGATTTCTTAGTAGACTTTATTTTGTTAAAAGCTTAAATCATGGATCTTTTGTCTACTTCAAGTGTACCAGGTTGTCTGGACATTGAGCAATGGTGCCCTGCAGAATAAGACATAGTGCTTTCCAGTCCTTAGTATTTTCTCTTCCAAATATTGATTTTGGTCATACATTTTCTTAATGTCTGAATAAGAATGTTGGAGAAGAATCCATTCTAGTTCTAAATGGGCTTAAATAAAAAGACAAAGGCAGTAATTTGTCTTTTTACATAATTGCCTGTGTGGCTTACGAGTAAAATTCTGACAGTTCAGTATTTATATGCCTTTCAGTGCTCTAAAATTGTCTTGAGTTGTTTATGTGATAGCAGTAGTACAATTTTAGACCGACATTTCTAGTCGCATAGACTAGCCGTCATATAAATCAGTACTGTAGGTCATAGAAATGCAGCGATGACAGAAGAAATGTATTATCTTCCAAGAGAGAAGGTCACAGTTCAGCAGTTTCATATTTAGAAGTCAGAATATTTCAAAAGATCTGTTCATATGCATCAGAAGAGTATTTAAATCAAATTAGAAACCGTCAAAGGAAATTGCTTGCTTAAAGGGATGGTACATGACATTCCCTATGAGCCTCGTCACTGAACAGGTTAACTCAGTGGTTGCTTAGCTTTAATAAAGAGTGATATAAAAATTGTTTGTATCAGGCTTCTGTGATCAATATCTCCTCTAAGATAAGTCACAAGAAAAGAAAGAGTTTCATTTAATGAGTACATCACTTAAAGGGATTCACAGAGAATCCGTGTTTTACCGTTGGAGTTCAGCTGCTCTATTATATCAATATAAATAGTACATCCAATTCAGTAAAGATGAATGAACTTAGTAGAATTTCACCTTGTTTTCATATACTCTGTAACTATACGCATAGGCTTTATTTACATTTGGAAGGACATTATTGCCATAGATCCCAATGTACAGATCAGTCCAGCAGTTCTTTGTGCCAAAAAATTAATCTTCTCCCTCTTTGCTGCAGTATTCCTGCACATTTCATACACCTTCACAAACAAAGTATAGCTACTGTCCTTACTGAATTACAGATCTGGATATTTAATCCTCACAGACCATGCTTTTTTTCACAGCTTGTAGAATAGCTTCAGATGTAAAGGCCCTATTACACCAAGCGATGATCCTTGTCTTTTAACATGTTTAAATTTTTTTTAATGATAACAATGGTCTCCTGGCTATCGCCATCGAATTTAATAGGAGCGGTGGCGGCAGACCGCCACTGTCTGCTATGGGCTCCCCGTATCATCCAAAGAGCCCCTTCCCTGCGGCTCCCGCTTTTACCTGCTCGCTTTAAGGTAACGAGGAGCCAGTGAGCACTGATCTGACTGGTTGGCACTCACTTGCTCCTCCTGATTGGCCTGTGTAATAGGCCCTTAAAGGGGAACTTCGGATAAGAAAAACTTGTTTTTTATTAAAAGCCCATTAAAAGTTAAATATATGTGTCTCTACAATGTATTACCGTATCTATACGGTTCTGCCACACTGGTAGCTGATAGACATCCAGAAAGTGAAGAAAAATGCCCTCTGTACCAATCCACATTGTCTCCTGCTCCCACTGCTCTCCCACCTTAGGAGACAAATATTCCATGCCTCTGTCTCACATTGTGTGTTTGCTGAGATCAGGCTGATGATGCAGACAGAGGGCAGGGTGTGATGTCACAGGTAGAGAATACAGTGTTACAGGTAGAGAATACAGCGTGCTGTGTGGTGTTACAGGTAGAGAATACAGCGTGCTGTGTGGTGTTACAGGTAGAGAATACAGCGTGCTGTGTGGTGTTACAGGTAGAGAATACAGTGTGCTGTGTGGTGTTACAGGTAGAGAATACCGCGTGCTGTGTGGTGTTACAGGTAGAGAATACAGCGTGCTGTGTGGTGTTACAGGTAGAGAATACAGCGCGCTGTGTGGTGTTACAGGTAGAGAATACAGTGTGCTGTGTGGTGTTACAGGTAGAGAATACAGCGTGATGTGTGGTGTTACAGGTAGAGAATACAGTGTGCTGTGTGGTGTTACAGGCAGATAATACAGTGTGCTGTGTGGTGTTACAGGTAGAGAATACAGTGTGCTGTGTGGTGTTACAGGTAGAGAATACAGCGCGCTGTGTGGTGTTACAGGTAGAGAATACAGTGTGCTGTGTGGTGTTACAGGTAGAGAATACAGCGTGATGTGTGGTGTTACAGGTAGAGAATACAGTGTGCTGTGTGGTGTTACAGGCAGATAATACAGTGTGCTGTGTGGTGTTACAGGTAGAGAATACAGTGTGCTGTGTGGTGTTACAGGTAGAGAATACAGTGTGCTGTGTGGTGTTACAGGTAGAGAATACAGTGCGCTGTGTGGGTGGGACCACAATGAAATCATAAATTACTTCAAATAATTAAGTAACACAATGAAACTGCAATGTGTGAACACATCCTAGATGTTCTGCAACAGCTTTGGGCGGGGAATAGGCAGGGGTGGAGGACTGTGATAAACAGCTGAGGGAAAGCATTGCATTCTGGAACCTGTAGTACTGTGTACAACTGATAAACCAGGAAGTGCAGAAACACAAAACAGAACAAAACCCCCTAAAGAAAATGCTTCTGCATACGTTTCATTTTTTAACCTCTACCTGGAGTTCCCCCTTAAGTCCATGCCCTAAGGCAAGTGCTTAATGTTTGTGATACCTTACAATTCTAGGGGTACATACATAGATAAAAATAAGACATAACAGAGATACCCTCTGTGCCAAGTGCCATAAAAAACTTTTTCCCAGTAATTGAAGCACATTACAAAGTTATATAACTGTGTAATATGCTTCAATCACCTATCTGCCTCCCTTCCCTGTCTTTTCCCCCCTTCACCTCCCAGCAGGAAGTGTCCTGACTCACACAGACCTGATTACTGTCGTCACCGTCACCAAGCTCTTCTCTCAGCTCCTTCTCCTGTTACACCAGCCTCCCCCCTCCCCTGCCTTGTCAGGTGACAGGCTTGCTCAGCTCCCATTGGCTGAACAACTGCAAGCCATCTCACTTGCTTATCTTCCCTCTGACTGACTCCGGCACATAGGCAGCTCCCCCCTCCCCTCATACCTTCTCTCCTGCTGCCGTGGACTCAGTGAAGGAGTCATGTCACTAGAGACGATAAGCTGAGCAAGCAGAGTCACCTGACAAGGAGGGGGAGGGGGAGGCTGGTGTAACAGGACCTAGAGCAGCCCTCCTGCTGATGACTCATCCTCACAAGAAGGAGCTGCCTGGTGACGGTGACGACAGTAATCAGGTCTGTGTGAGTCAGGACACTTCCTGGTGGGGGGTGGAGGGGGGAAAAGACAGGGAAGGGAGGCAGATAGGAGATTGAAGCATATTACACAGTTATATAACTTTGTAATGTGCTTCAATTACTGGGAAAACGTTTTTCATGGCACTTGTCCTTTAAACTATTTCTTAAAGGTAGTATGAAATTGAAAAACAGTAAAGAGTAGAAAAGATGTATTTATTTTATTTAATGACTATTAGGGTACCGTATTAAAACTATATTCCATGAATATTCCATTGTATTGATCTTTGGAGGTATTGCATTTAGGAAACTTTCCCATCAAAATAACGGGTATCCCTTTTTTTTGGAATTTAGATTTAGATGCTCCTTTGCATCCGCCTAGTTTTCTCTATTAGGGCTGACTCATATCACAAGTGTCCCCTACACCTAATGCAGCAACCTGTCAGAATAAGATGCCGACAAGTATATGAATTCCTGCTATTTTGTAATCCAGCAAGTAAATCGAAAACTGATCAAACGTATGGCATAAAACAGCATCCATTTTTACCATCCGTTTTTGCATTTTTTTTCTTCAATAGAACGGATGCATTAAACAGATAGCAAAATCGTTGTGTACCTAGCCTAAGAAGTATCCCATGTGTTATCATGGATGTTCCCACAATCACGGGTTCTGAAACACTAAAGAAGGTTGTGTAAATGCCTCGATCTCAGGTGGACATATGGTAGTTACTATTATATGCCATATAACACTTCTAATGACACATATATACTGTGATATTTTCCACGAAATCTAGAACAGTTTGCACTGACTCTTTACATAGGATTTATGGTCTCTGGGTTTTGCCCCTCAGAATCCCATGCATTCTAATAGTTTTGTTTTCATAATCTTGGCAATATATCCTGAATGACAGGAGAAGCGAGTAATAAGGAACTGCTTGTTAATCTCTCGGTCTGGTTAACCTTGAGCTGTGCTTTCGTTTCTTAAAAGAATTGAAATTATGCTAAAAGCGTAATATGATTTGCAGCTTGGGTATGGGGTTTATAATAGCACTGGTGTTTTCAGCAGCAGCACTTTGGCTTGAGTCGAACACATAGTAGAACATCCCATAAGACCACAGTTATTTGCACTGCTTGGCACAACATATAGCCGGTGCCATTAGCTTCTTAATCTGGTGTTAATGGACTCATTTGTATTGATTTACTTAATGCCATGCCAGCGAAGAATTTGTCATGCAGTAATATGAATGTGAGCATACTATGCCTGGCAGCCAAAAAACAGCTGTGTCAAACGAATGCAACTATACAAATCCCTTTTAGAAATCACTCAGGCTTATCTTATTGCATAGCTACCACTCTCCAGTAAGAACTGAAAACCCGTATTAATAGCCCATTATACGCCTGTGTAGAGGTATTTTCCTCCTGTTGATTTTGTTCCGACTGATAATTCATTACTAACACATTCCTGATGCTGAAAGAAAGTACATGGTATATATTTAGATATTTATTCTAAGTCCAAGCTGGCTTCTAAATTTCTTAGACTGTATTGTTATATTGTTTCCTGTTTCTTATGGAGGTTTCTGTTTTAGGTACATGTATAGCTGTGGCAGGGGACAGTTTTTTTATGCTGTGGTGTTCACCGTAATATCTCATTATGTTAATTGTGAGTTTACTGATCACTAAAGATAATCCTGTTGTGTTGTGGTGTCCTGACTAGATTGTCTGTATGTCCTACTGGGGCTCATGAACAAGGTACGGGGGGGGGGGGGGGATTTCTAACTTGAAGGGCTAGTCTCGTCATTAAACTTTATCTATTATGCACAGGGTAGGGGATCCGTAGGGGAGTGGCTGTTGAGACCCCACCAATCCATTGAGCAGAGGGCAATTGTCCTCCAAGAGGTGTGCAAACATAGCTGAGCCCAGTGCCTGGTGCCAGGTTTTTCGTTTTTTCGTGTCACAAAAGCCCCTCACTTAAAGTTAAGTGGTGATAAAGGTATTCTCTAGTTTCACCACAAGGTGTCAGTATTTTGTATGTATGCTTTTGTGTACTGCACAGTTGAAGCCAACAAAGGGTTACTGTTTCCTATATATTATGCACTTTTACTGCTTGCACTTTTGATGCTCTTTCTTTCTAGCCTATTACTACTTTTCTTTTCTTGCCCCCATTTCTTTTTGCCACTCACAGAGTCTCTTACACATCCCTGTAGGAAGTAATCACTGGGTGGAAGGAAGTGTAGCATCAGTTCTACTTAGATTCTCATGGGAGAAGGACACACAGAGCTGGTGTAACCAAGCCCTACTGTAGCCAAGCCAATCCTAGTATACAAGAGGAACTAGCCTAAATAGAACAAACCTACCAGAAGGTTTATGTATCTTTCTCCCAGTGCAGGTGAAACCGGGAAAACTCGGACATTTAGCTTCACCCAGGAAACCACAGCTTGGGCTTGTACCACCCTATTAGGGTGAATACCTCGACACTGTAGGGCAGAAGATGGTCAGATATTAGTCTACACCCAGGTACAGGTCTGTATCTCACACTCAAATATTTCTCTAATGTTCCAGCAGAGCACAAGTACTACATTGGGTTAAACTCCCTTAACAGACTCCTCTCCTCTATGCTGCTCCACTCTACTCTTAACTCTACAAGAACCGCTACAACTACCTATATTATATTCTGCTCTTCCAAGTATCTCTACAGCACAAACTAAGTTGAGCACTAAAGTCTGTGTCCAGATTACCTCTTTGCTGTCAAAGAGTTGTATATTATTCAGAGACTGCACAGTAAAAGCTGTTCTATTTTTATCACTGGGAGTCATCTCTTTATGCATAGCAGCACCTATACACATTCGCCACACACCGTGGGTCATTTCTCCCCTTTCTGTGGGTGACTGTACCGATAGTGGGTCAATTGCCAATCAGGACTACTCTGACAGGAGCCCAAGGGACCATTTACAGCCCGGCAGGTCACCGACCATTTGGGGAAAAGTACAAACCGGCCATATACAAGCAGGTACCAATATCACACCTTTGTGGTGGACCAGCACTTGTGCCACAACTATTGCCATCACTGGGGCCAAGAACTATGCAGGAACACCACCATACCTGCAGTGTTTGGAAGAGAATGAGTGGAGAGCCAAAAGGTGCATTCACACTGTTGTCAGGGGCCCTGTTAGCATTACTACAGTGTTTTCCCAGAAAATGTCTTGTTTTTGGTGGATGTCTTTTTCTCTCCCCCTGGCCCCCCTTGGAATACTCACTAATGTCTTCAGTGTGACCAGCAGAGGGACCTGGAGAGTGTGGCGGGACGTGCGTGAGGTGACTTCCGGTGTGCGGCAAGATGTGGGGTCCACATGGGGATTAAGTGAGTCCCGGATGGCGGGTGGTGGCGGGCAGCCTTACTTTCGAGGGGTGCCTTAGTTTAGGATGAAGGTGCCTTATTTTCGGGGGGATGCCTTACTTTAGGCTAGATGGTGGGCTAGTTGGTGTCTTATTTTAGGAGGACGTCTTATTAGAAGAGTTGCAGACCTTTTCTTCTTGTCTGAACTGTGTGAAGTACAATAGAACCCTATAGATCCCTTTGTAAATCAAAAGGATCTGTTAGTTCCAGTGATATCTGCTATATGACAGATCAAGCACTGCATTGTGATTTCCATTATAAACATGAACCATGTTGCACAGGTTAAAAGCCTAAGCACCATTTTAATTTCTGCTTACATGTGCCCATACCTGTCAAGTATACCTAGGATAGAGAATCTAAAGGCAGGCATACAGTTACTGAAAATCTGTGATATAAATGTGTCTCCTAACATTTTAGCCTTTATTCTGTGCAGTCTTTTTATCCTCCGCTAGTTTATGAGGTTACATTCATGAATACACATGCCTACTTCTGTATGGATCCATTGATTAGGGATCCATGTGGTGTGAAATACGCAGGCATCTGAGCAATCTGATATGGATTATATCTAAGTGGTAAAGATAAAGAGGACATGAAGTGCTGAACTTACTTTCTTCTCTTACAAAGGAAAATGAGCTCGGAGAGAGCAGATTTTTAAAAAATGTCATAAAATGTCATGAAACGAGAGATTGTGGTAAGACTGGCTCTAAAGTGGGTTAATCCGTGAGAGTCCAAGAGTTCCAACCTGCTTAAATTTGTTTGTGAATAAAATACCTAAGCCATTGTGGCGCACCTCATGGGTTATGTAAGAGTTAATCGAGTGCTGTAAGTTCTTTAAGCATATGCATCCCTAGTTTCAGAAGGCAGGATTGGCATACACATTATCAGGCAGATAGATGAAATTGGTGTAATAAATCAGTAGTGTCTCGAATGTTACATTTTAGATTTAAAATGAGGGCAGAGATAATATTTTGACCTCTCTTCTTGTGAATGGTCTGCCTGAGGCATTATATGTGTCACTTTGTATTGATGAGCTGGTGAAGCATCCCATTTGTTAGCTTGATATCTATGACTGCAATTTAGAGGCGAACATTACAGACATCAAATATAGGAGTTTTTATATCAAACTCTCAGCTCCTTGTATTATTATCCTTTCGGCTTAAAGCAAGACACGTGCAGTCGTTTCCACAATTCATTGGAAAGACATAAAAAAGAGAGCCTTTGTTGGACAGCAGTGGATGTTACCTGCAGTTGGATGAATAATACTGCAGAGAATTGAGTCATAAATTGTAATCTCGGTTCTGCTTGACTTGCAAAGGCAAGCTAGAAGCCGATAAGAATGGGTTCAGAATAATGCTACACCATGGGAGGTTTCTTCCCTCATCTGCATTGGCATGTCTTGGTTAGAACATACAATATTGAAAAATACATGTTGTCATGTTGAACATATAAAAGTCAAATAACCAGCGAGACGAAATCTCATTTTCAATGAACTTTAATAATACATGGAGTATGTCCCCCTTAGAAGGGTTTACCGGGTTAAGAATGATTGATGGCCTATCCTCAGTCATTAATCACTGATCAGTGGGATGCAGAAACCTGGCACTCCTGTTGATCAGCTGTTCAGCGAGGCTGCTGCCGTCAGATCTACTGTATGTGGTAAACAGGGCCATATGCAATTGCCTCCATTTCCTATGTAGTGGCAGGGCTGGTTACCACAGTAATGGTAGAAAGAGCCCAGCACTCAGCAAGAAAATTATGCTTCTTTTATTGCAGTGCAGCAAACATGTGGTACAAAAAGGACGCGTTTTGGCCAAGAATGGCCTTCATCAGCTTAAAGGTGTTTTGGCCAAGCTGATGAAGGCCATGCGTGGCTGAAACGCGTCCTTTTTGTACCACATGTTTGCTGCACTGCAATAAAAGAAGCATAATTTACTTGGTGAGTGCCGGGCTCTTTATACCATTGCAAGTTTTTTCACCTCGAGCACCACCACCACGGAAGTGCCGTCTCCTGCATATTTTCACGGTTACCACAGTAGCCTTCAAGTGAAAATACGACTTATTGTTTGACATTTTGACAATAACCAGATAAGCATTCCTTTAAGGTTTAACATTTCTTGCTGGTAGCAGGATATGCTGTTAAAAATCTGTGCGCACCAAGGACTGAATTCAAGTGGCAGCTGCCCAATGAATCCCGTCCTCTACGCACACCTGAACAGGCATGCTGGCAGCAGGTTTTAAACAGTGTATCCCTCCACCAGCAAAAAAAAATATATTGTATACTTGAAGGCAGGGGTGGGGAACCTCCGGCCCCTGAGACCTCCCGATGCGGCCCGCAGCTCCCCTGTGATGCGCGCCGCTCTGGAGGAGGAAGGAGCCGGCACACACAGCATCCTCCGGTGTCTGTGACAGCTGCCGGATACAGGAGGATGCTGTCTGTGCCGGCTTCTTCCCCAGCAGAGCGGCTCGTGTCTTCAGTCTCCTGCGGGCCACGCGCGATGACGTCATTTCATCGCGCGCCGCCTGCAGGAGAAGATCGGCACAGAGGACCTGGGACAGAAGAGGACATGGGCAGCGTGGGAGCGGAGGTAAGGTGAGTGGGATGTTTATTTTTTTTATTTGGGGGTTAACTAGGCCACCAGGGACATGCCTGATGGGGGTTAACTAGGCCACCAGGGACATGACTGATGGGGGTTAACTAGGCCTACCAGGGACATCCCTGATGGGGGTTAACTAGGCCACCAGGGACATGCCTGATGGGGGTTAACTAGGCCACCTGGGACATGCCTGATGGGGGTTAACTAGGCCACCAGGGACATGCCTGATGGGGGTTAACTAGGCCACCAGGGACATGCCTGATGGGGGTTAACTAGGCCACCTGGGACATGACTGATGGGGGTTAACTAGGCCACCTGGGACATGACTGATGGGGGTTAATTAGGCCACCTGGGACATGACTGATGGGGGTTAACTAGGCTACCAGGGACATGACTGATGGGGGTTAACTAGGCCACCAGGGACATGACTGATGGGGTTAACTAGGCCTACCAGAGGCATCACTGGGGGCGTTAACTAGGCCACCAGGGACATGACTGATGGGGGTTAACTAGGCCACCAGGGACATGCCTGATGGGGGTTAACTTGACCACCAGGGACATGACTGATGGGGGTTAACTAGGCCTACCAGAGGCATCACTGGGGGGTTAACTAGGCCACCTGGGACATGACTGATGGGGGTTAACTACAATAGCAGGGGAACTAGGGGAACAATACTTTGCCTTGCCCCGGGTGCTGCTAACCCACGCTACTAACTGCCGCACATGGTATGCGGCCCTCGAATGATTTTATTAATGCCCGACCGGCCCTCGACATGAAAAAGGTTCCCCACCCCTGCTTTAAGGCTTTTCTCTAGACCATTCTGTAGAAACTCAATACGTTTTTGCAGGATGCACAGTTAAGGATTGATCAAGTACATTGTCACCGCACCAAGAGCAGAAACCCTTCCACTCTTCTACTTTCTACACATCTTAAAATCCTTCTGCTTTTAGAAGAGACCTTTTAGGATCCAGTCTGAGAAATGGAACCAGTCTACCCTGATAGGGAGGAGGACCTTGTAACAGATATTCTTTCTGGATAGTTAAATTTTTTCTTCTAAGGACAGATATTTTCTGTCAAGCTATTTGAGTGGAGAGGCATGGAGAGCGGAGGCGATCGAGCCCTCCTATTCAAACAGATAGCAGCCAGGATTCTGAGTCAGGGGTTTCACACAGAATTTTGGCACCGATTCTGTAGTGTGAACAGGCCCTTACAGGTGATTGTTATCTTCTTTATGTCTGGCCCTATTTGACTGTGATGGTCTGCTACATTGTAATATCTTAGCAGATGTTTGGAGACCAAGTTTTTTTGATTGGCCACTTGGATTGGCGGGAAGGAGCTAGGTCTAGTTAACTATGCAATCGGGTAGCCCAGGAAGTGGCTACAACGCCCTGCCATCCCCCCTTACTTTCTTTAATTATGATGAGCTATTAGAGGGGTTGTGGTCACAGAGCAGGGGCTCCACTTCAGTCGGTCCATCTCCCTACTGGAGAGAGAGGGAACCCAACTGCTTTGAAGCCCCGCCTACACGACACTGTCCACTGATTAAATGTTAGAGCAGAAAGTAGACTTTTTCCATAGCAACCCTAAGTTGTGGCAAGTTGGTACGCATTACAAGCAAGTAAAGCTAATCATTGAGTGTGGTCCCATGATTGAACCAAGGGCACATTCAGAAATTACACCATCTAACACAGCACTGCCAAGAAACATTGAATGGCTCTTGATTTGGGTATCTAATGCAATTTAAAGTGACTCTGTACCCACAATCTGCCCATCCCAAACCGCTTTTACCTTCAGATAGCTGCTTTTAATCAAAGATCTGTCCTGGGGTCCGTTTGGCAGATGATACAGTTATTGTGCTAAAAACAACTTTTAAAGAACTTTTTAGAATGAGTATGCATTAGGCTGGCACAACCTCTCTGTCCCTCCTCCCCGCCCTCTTCATCATTAGGAATGCTCCAGGCAGATTGTCTCCTATTCATCACCTGTGTAAGCACGGCACATGAGCTGGATTGTTAAGGCACCTGTGCAATGTTCACTGCAGAGGAATAGGGAATATCCTGCCCGTGTCATTCCTAATAATGAGGAGGATGGGGAGGAGGGATGGAGGGGGCACGGATACTCTAGGCCACTGCCATTTGCCACAGGGCTGCAAGTTTAAATGTTGTTTTTTAGAACAATAACTGCATCACCTGCCGAATGGACCCCAAGACAGATCTTGGATTAAAAGCAGCTATCTGAAGGTACAAGTGTTTTTTTTTTTTGTTTTTTTTTTTGGAGGGGGGGAGACAGTTTGTTGGTACAGTGTCACTTTAATGGTGCGTTCACACCTACAGGATCTGCAGCAGATTTTCTGCAGCAGATTTCATTTAAATAACTGAACACAGCATCAAATCTGCTGCAGATCTGCTGCAGATCCTGTAGGTGTGAACGCACCCTAACAAGGTAAATTCTTAATATGAGCACAAATGAAGAAAAGAAGCAGCATGCCCCTGGGAAACTCTGTATACTTATTGTAGCACATTTTAATTTCTTATTTCACGTCTCAAAATCATATTTTGAATTACGTTTTTCTATAAAATGGTTCATTTTCATTACAAAATTGCCATTCATTTTTTTTTCTATTTATATGCAAACAAACAGCAGAAGAAAAATATATTTAATCTCACATGTGTGCTATCTTCCCAGCATGCTCTTCTCTTAATTACTATCAATGTGATAATGTTTGATCTTGGCTAGTGCTTTTCTTTGATCAGTTTCTTTTCCCTAGGGAAGCTGAGTCCCATTGATTTGCTCCCCTGAAGCTACAATTGAATTAAAGTACTTTATTTCCTAGCATACCATTGATTTTTTTTCTTTCTCTATAAAGACACACCATTTTACCTTGTTCTAAGATGACCATTCCCATGAATTGCTATATGCAATGTTCCACAGAACAAGTGACACATTTATGAATATGAACCATTTTGGTCATGATCATAGGTCAACTCCATGGATCATTTTCTAGACATGCATTACATATATTTTAACATTTTCTCTATTAATCTTCTCTAATGTACTACTATAACTAGTAGATAGGTAATGATGGAAAAAATAAGATCATTGCATTCACAAGGTTTAATTTGTAGTCCTTTTGAGGTCAGTTTTGCAAAAAGAGTTAATCTTCTTTTTAGAAAGAAGAAAAAAATAAAACGTATCCCTAGATATTTTATAATAGATACAAACCAAGATGCATAGCAGAGTATACAGCAATAAACATGATACATATATTGCTATTGATAAATGATGTTAGGACTTGATTACCTATAATGGTGTCCATATGTGGTTTTGTGATATTATTTTTTACTGCATGGCTTGTAAAGGTTGAAACATGGGCTATCATCCCTAGGAAATAGAGAAGAGTTGTTTTCTGAGTGGTATGGAGATATTTTACACTAGTGCTTTGGACAGCACTATGACATCTGTAGACTTGAATAGAATTTATGGTATCACATTAATTTAGGCTCTCTGTGACCTGAATGAAAAACTAAGGGGGGATTTATCATGCCCCCTTTCCCCCACCTGGCAGATGGGGTTAGTATGACTTTTTTTGTACACTGTATGACTGTTTTATTTGTACATGTCATAGGTGTGAAAGTTGTCCTGGCTACTGGAGATGTGAAATATTCTAAAAGGACAGCAAAAGAGTTAAACTTGTACCCACTGCGTGTAGAGTGGGCTCAGGTCCTTTTGGTATAATTGTGTGGTAGATAACATCATGGCTGTAATTTATGTATTATGTGGGGGAATAGAATGCACCAAAAAGTTACTTAAAGTGACACTGTCACCCCCTTTGTTCATTTTGACAACTCTACACAGGTGTAAAGGGTAAATTTAGTGTTTTTCATACCTTATTTCATATCATATGTCATGGTGCTTGTTCAAGTAAAAAGTGTCCTTTTATCAACTGCAGATTGTATTAAGTGGGCGTGGCCTCGCGGCATTAGCGCCACATAACCCCGCCCACAACGGCACAGTTGGCCCGCCCCCTCGCCGGCCATTGGAACAGGCTGGCCGAAAGGTCTAGACCCCACCCCCTTTACGTTGGACAACCAATGGGCGTCAAGGGGCGGGGCCGTTGTGGGCGGGGTTAAGTGGCGCTAATGCCGCGAGTCCACGCCCACTTAATACAATCTGCAGTTGATAAAAGGACACTTTTTACTTGAACAAGCACCACGACGTATGATATGAAATAAGGTATGAAAAACACTAAATTTACCCTTTACACCTGTGTAGAGATGTCAGAATGCACAAAGGGGGTGACAGTGTCACTTTAAGGAGTCACTGTCATATTTTTTTTTCCCCAGAAATAAATAGTCCAAGCGATTTTAAGAAACTTGGGTTTATTAGGCAAATATGCCATTATCTGCATTCAAAAAGCCTTTTTCCAGGTGTCCCCCCTCCCTCCTCTTTTCCATTTACTGCAAAACATCAGGAAATTGTGACTTGTTGCATCAGACACAACCCTGTCTGTTCTATAGAGAGGGGAGGGGGAAGGAGAGAGGAGGGAGTTAGTCAGCAGAAGAGAGCTGAGAACAAAGGATTAGACAACAAGGAGGTGGATGACAGCGGTATTCAGAGGTCTGAGAGGTCAGTGCTGTCAGAGGAGATATCCAGGTGATTAACTGTAGATTAACTCTTTGTTGTCCTGTTTTGGTGCCTCATCTCTCTCCACCCCTCCATAAGCAAGCCATGAATACAGGGGGAGAGCTTCAAACTGTTTTTCATGATAAAAATGCATTTTCTGGCTAATAAACAATTACAAAGTTTCTTAAAATCGCCTGTACTATTGATTTCTGAAAAAAATTTAATTACAGTGAAATTGTAAACGCAAAAACACAGAAAAATGCAACAGCTTACCGCAATGGCAAGATACTATGGGGATGTCGTTTGAGCACTTTCACTGGCCAGTGTGTGAAGTGGCACTGGCCCTGGACAATCTGTAAGCAAATAGGTGAGTAGTGTGTATTTATTGGAATAGTATTTTTATTTTTTTTTTAAGAGACAGAAAACCGCTTACCACCCTTTTTAGTATATGTACGTCATGTGTTTGGTGAGGGAGCATGGCTGGGGATTGTCATATCTGGCAGATGTCAGCCGCTACCTGCAGTTGATATCCGCTGGAAATGGCTGACGTCAGAGATCACTCAGAGGGTGATCATTTAACTGTTTAAATGCTGCAATCAATAGTTATTGTGGCATTTGGCAATTAATTGTGGATGCTGCCAGTCCTTTATATTTGCGATGACAAGACCTGCTGGCAGAGTTGCCTTTACAATCTTTATGAGCACATCACTTATAACAATGCAATACAATGTTTTGCTGTACGATGAACTTATATATGATTATTGCCTTATATAATTGTACTTTTTTCAGTTTTGCCACAAATAATTTACATGGTTTTAAAATACATTATAGGGTAAATTGAAGGGTGCCCAATAAAAAGTACAATTTGGTTCTCAAAAATAAGCCCTCATACAGCCCCTTGGTTAAAAAAAATATATAAATGTTATGGGTCTTAGAAGGTGAGGAGGAAGAAAATGTGAGCAACAATCTGATATTTGGGCTGTCAGAAAGGGGCTATATTGGACATTGCTTTGCAAATGTATTTTACATTTTCATTAATCCTTTCAGATACTGAAGATGGTGATATATCTGCCCAGTACTGATTTTCTGTTAATTTAATGCATATTGACATAAGGATTTAAATGTTATGATCAGAAGTTATTACCGGACATAAACTCTCAGTAAAGGCTTCAGTATAATTAATATCCAACTGTAATTGTTTCTATACTGTACGTAACATGTGAAATGTAAATGCCTCAGAAAGTACCATAGACACCTTTTTGCTACTGTAATGTCTTTAAAAAGATTGACACATGTGCAAAGTGTTGTGTCTGCTTAATTTATACTTTCCTATTAGATGGAGAATAATTCAATTAACAGACATGCAATTAACTCCCCTCTCTGTTTAGTGAATGAGCAGGTGCTGACATTCTCTGGGCTGCATGTGACCTGGTAAATCACACATACAAGCACTTTGATATACGTTTCAGAGAAGGCTTGTGATGCAGTATTAGAAATAAAAATAGTTCAGCTGTTACAGAAAGAAACCTCAAGCATGCCAGATACAAAGTTGCAGCTGCAATTTAATAAAAGAAAAAGAATATCATAATGGAAATTTATTTCCTAAGTGGTGGAACAAATCTATAAGTGCAGAAAATGATTTAGAATCTGCTTAGGAAATGCTGTTGTATACCTTTTTAAGTCCTTACTGAAAAACAAGTCAATAAAGGGCAAAAGCATAGAAAGTGTTGGTTTATTGTAAACCTTGTTTCCCTTAGTCCTGTTAATAGCAGAAAAGTGGGGAATTTCTTTGCACTGCCAGTATATGACAGATGTAAAAAAAAATACTAGGAATGGCAAAAATAGAAGTAGTTTATGAATAACAAATGTTATCTTGGTCCACTTCCTTCTCCAACGCCTTTCACCAACACTTTTTGTTGTGTGATCTTCAGGGAGTTAGGGCCCAATTACACAGGACGATTATCGTGCAAAAAAACCTGTAAATTGTTCGAATTTAAACGATAATCGTTCTGTGTAATTGCAGGCAACGATCGGAAAATCGTTTGTATGTCGTTGATCGTTTATTTAGAACTGAACCTAAAATTATCGCTAATCGTTTCCTGTAATTCCACGTTAGTTCGCTCAAGTTCCGCATTTTTTCACTAATCGTTCAGTGTAATAGCACATTGTTCATTGTTTTTCTGGGATCAGAAGGAATAAACAATCATAATAAAGATCGCAATAACGATCATAGTAACGATCATAACTAACGATTATCGTTCTGTGTCATGGTGCATTTACACAGACAGATTTATCCGACAGATCTTTGAAGCTAAAACCAGGAACAGATTATAAACATGGACATGGTCATAAAGGAAAGACTGGGATCTATCCTCTTTCCAAATCCAGTCCTGGCTTTGGCTTTCAAAATCTGTCAGATAAATCTTTCTGTGTAAACGCACCCTAATATGGTGAATGATTTCAGGTTAACGATAAACAATCTCGTTTGCAATCGTTTATAGTTTGTCATTAATCGTTAAAACTCGTTCAGTGTTATAGGACCCTTAGGAGGTGGAGGTGGAGGTGGCACATTTATCTTCTAAATGGTATCTGGAGATGGCAGAGACAAAGCATTGTATGAGAGTAGGTGTTTATACAGGTCATATGGTCTATGAAGGCCATTCCTTCTTCGCTGGGTCCCGGGAAGCTGCAGAACACAGGAGAGAAGACCGGGAGCGAGAAGAGGTAAGGTATCAGATGTTTGGGCAAGGACTGCATGGACATGCAGCCCTTACTGCCGGATTATCGGGCCATCTAATAGATCTAGTAAATCAGCACTGATCTACCAGCACTCCTTTACTAAAATGATCAGCCCATGTAATAGGACCCTAAGCGATTTTTAACAATTAACAATTGTAAACGAGAGCTTTTGGGATTGACCTAAAATCATTCACCATAACAGAAAGAGTGATAGTTGTTATGCTGCGTTCGTTTGAAGCGATAATTCGCCCAAACGATCGTTTAACGATTTTGAATCAACAATTTGGTTTTTATAACGATCCGTGTTTAGACAAATAGACAATTCGTAAGAAAAATCGTTATTGCGATCGTTTTTAAGATCCCTTAAGCCTATCTTTCACATAGGGTGAATCTTTGAAAGACTGTTTACAAGAAGCGGTCTGCGAATTTTTAGCGAACGACGATTTGAGAAAATGTTTAAAGATCAAAATGAACGATTTCTCGCTCGTCGCTTGATCGTTTGCTGTGTTTACACAGAACGATTATCGCTCAAATGCGATTGTTATTGATCGTGAAAATTCGAACGATAATCGTTCCTTGTAAATGCAGGATTAGTTACAATCGTTAGTACGATCATTTACTCCTTCTGATCCCAACAAAAACAAATGTGTTAGTGAACGATTAACAATGATTTTATGGTCAGCTTAAAAAATGCGATCAACGAAAGTTCTTGGGCCATACTCAACCAAGATAGTCGTCCTAATCATTGATATGTGAGTGGTTGAGAGGAGGAGTGCCAGGTGAGGAGTGAAGAAGATACTGACAGCCATGGTGAGCCATTCTAGAGTTTGTCCCAGGCCATATGAAACCAGGGGAGTACTGGAGTCCCAGGACATAGCCTTTAAGGACATTAGCAGGGAACACTAAAGCCCCTATTACTACACAGGGCGATCAGTGGGAGCAAATGAGCGCCGACCTGTCAGATCAGAGCTCGCTTGCTCCTCGCTCTCCACTCCTCGCTGTCGTTGTGTGTAAAGCAGGTAAGTGGAGCTGCAGGATGGGCTCCCTGGGTGATCTTTAGATCAGCTGGGGAGCAGATAGCGGACGAAGGCAACATTTGTTTACATGTTGAAAGACAAGGATCAGCCGACATCGTGCATGTCGGCTGATCATTGCCTTTTTTTACACAAAGCGGTTATTGGCTCTAATGGCCAATAATCGGCCAGATACTGCCATTTATATAATTCAGTGCTAGGACAATAATCCAGTTTCACCACTAGCAGGCAGTGAGTTAATGTACTTTGCAATTACAACATGCAGATGATATTATAAAATAAAAAAATGACACTTTCATAAACACATGAGTGAAGTACGTGTAAGACAAAAGGCACTGTCACACACAAAGGTGCTTCGATAACACTGAATTCCTAGCATGTCTTGGTGAAGTGGCATTGATACGTCTCAACAAGATGAAAGCTCCTATTAGTGAATCAGAGAGCAATCTTTTCCCTGTCTTGCACCCATCCACTTTGATCTTGTGTCCATGCTCGTAATGTGATGAGCCAGCAGGGGTATAGCAGAAGCAAGAGCTAGAAATGACTATGATGAAAGGACAGTTATGATCTTCAACCTCATTATTACAAGAGCACATTAAGGAAGCAGCTTTTGCTATGAGCTCCTGTAGAGTGGAACTTAATAATGAGTAAGCACTGTGTTCCTGGGCAAGGCTCCACTCACCGTGGACATCAGGCCTGTTCAGCTAATGAACAATTCCTGCTACTTTGCACTTTTATTTGACAGAACAATATCTCATTGAAAGGACTCTTAAACAATGCTCTGCAGCTTATAATGCTCCGGTTAGCAATTATATGCTGAGCATAGCCTCTGGAGCGCCGCATGCTACTAACATATCACTTGTAACACTGGTTAAATACAGGTGTACAGAAGATGCCCTGGGGAGTAATCTAGAAGAAGAATCAAAAAGTCTCAGCAATACATCTTATTCTTGGAAGGCTAAATAAACAAGCCTGCTAAATAACAAGCTGCCGCTAAATAGGACCTTTTATTTAAGTCAATACAGACATTACTTATTAAAAGCTCCTAAATGTAAAACAATGAAGAGGCAATTCGAATTTAGACAGCTAAATTATAAAAAAAAAGGCTGATGTAACAGGAGTGTTACATTTAGTTGTTCTAAAAACTGCCAGTAACATCTAAGGGTGGCAAAAACAATATTGTTTTGGCATAAAGCTTGCATTTATATACAATTGTATGTTGCAAAAACACACACCGCTATGCCTCCATGGTCTTCATGACAATAGAAAATCAGAAATCAAAAGGGGACCTGCTGTTATCAACATTTTCTGCAGTACACAGTTAAATCAACTGGTGGCAGAAAATTATAGAAATTTGTAAATTACTTCTAAAAATTTTTTCTAGCCTTCCAGTGTTTGTTGGCTGCTGTGTGCCCCAAAAGTCGCAGAAGGTTATGTAGTTCTTTAGTTCAGTTGGACTTCCAGCTCTAAAACCGAAACACATTTTGAATTAATATAATTTTCTCCACGAGAGTATGCTGCCCAAGTACAGAATGTGAAATAAAAAAGACTTTTAAAACTGCACACGCCATATGCACATAAACTTTAGCTACTCATCTAGGTGGAGATGTGGGTCCAAGTAGTCATGCAGTCATGGCTCTGATCAGGCCTATTGAGACTTGATTGGAAAAACTTTGAGGAATTTAGTAGGCCATTGAATGACATTGGATGTGCAATGCCACCACAGACACATACCACTTAGAAATTTTCTATGTTCAATTACAGCACACACTACAGAGATCTAAATTGAGTGATCTAAATTGCATCTAAAAGAAGTGGTAGCATGTTGGCTGCAGCCAGAGCTGTGATTCCATGGCATTGGATATTAGTTGAGTCTTCCTACATGCGGGAATGGTCTGTGGAGTTACAAGCGTTACATAGGTCTGAGAAGTTAGGGAGGGAGGTGCATAGTCGCTCGTAGGCGTTCCCGAAGCTATGGACTGTTTGGTTCCTTTTTACTGATGGGCCAGACTTCCTTGTTAGTCTGCAGTGAGGTGGCTGGAGTGTCACATGTCTGCTTTGGAGTTGTTGGAGTCATCTAGGTTACCGCCCTTTTCCTTTCCCATTCCCTGCCCTTTTCTGGTCTTTATTTTTCTTAATCTATTAATTCTTTCTGGTTTCTTTCCTGGTTTTTACTTGTCAGGACTTTCTTTCTTCTTTTGTATTTAAAAACTTTGAAAGTGCATTCTGGTTAGGATCTCAATCTGTGCTATTCATTATTTATAAGCCTAGTACGAGTTTTTAATGGGCTATTGTTACAGGTAATGTTTGTACAGGTTCAGCTGACAGGCATAGTGTTTGTTTTTCAAGGAATATGTACTACTATGAAGTGTGCGATTGTCATTTTGGTTTAATTTGCTTTATTACATAAAAACACATATAAAGAACAAATAAAAGCAGAATTAGCACAATAGCCATTCATACCAAGCTTTTTACTGTGGATTGGGTATTCTCTGTTAAGCAGCCATATACAAACCTGAGGTCACAGTTTCATTTTTCTGCTGGGTTCAGTGTATAACAGTGTAACACTAGACTCTTAAGAGATGAATCTGACAGATTAGTTGGTTTTTCATGGCATGCATGAAAATCTAAAGGCCCTATTGCATAAGCCAATATTAAAGGCGCAAGGCCTCTCCAGCGCTGGATCACCGCCAGGCACCGGGATCTCCAGCGAGCCTGCTCAGCCAGCCGATGACTGGGGCGGGAGGTGGTTTCAGTCACTGATTGGGTGAGCAGGCTTTTCATCATCCAGCAGTGGCGTAGCTACCATAGAGGCAGAGTAGTAGAGTAGGCAGTTGCTATGGGGCCCGTGCAGGGGAGGCCCGGGGGAGAGGGTAAAAGGGTGTGGCCTTCTGCTTAACCCCTTAAGTACTGTAGTGTGTAAATGACCTAATGTTTACTTACATGCTGTAACACAAAAAAGAGCTAACAAGCAGAGGACAAAGAGATCTTCTCTGATAACCTCTGACCTCTGTTCTCCAGCTGCGGGCTCCTTGCAGTGGTCAGGGGTTTTCAGTGTACCAGCAGTAAATCAGATATATCCTTGTTTTCTGAACTTTGGGTAACTTACACACTGCAGTACATAAGGGAATAAGCAGAAGGTACTCTGCTCCTACACCTATGTATTTAACCATAAGGCTCCTAATGGGCCTTTATAGGTAAAAATAGTTCACTAATAGAGCAAGTAGCATTGGCTCTCTGCTCTGCCAGTCACTCTTGTGGCTGCAGCCAGGATTGTGCCTCTGGCCACAAGAGATTTTAGTTTTGTAGGAGAGGGGGCCCCTTAAAATTTTTTGCTATGAGGCCCCGTGAATGACATCACAACTCGAAAGGGGGGGGGGGTTCTTATGGTAATGTGATTATTATGACTTTTATAGGCAGAAGGTTTTATTTAAAAAAAAAAAAAGCTTTATGAGAACTGTATAGAGTCATTTGTAATTTTTCTTGTTTTTATATTTTAAATGATAGCATGGATATTATATTTGTTTAGGTCATGGCTGAGGTGGAGGGGCAGCAGAAGAATCTGGTGCATGCCATTGAATCCCTTTCAGGCTCTGGCCCTCTTTCTGCCTTGGATCAGGATTTACTCCTATTGAAAGCTACCTCAGCTGCCACCCTCAGCTGCCTTGGAGAATGCCTCCACTTACTACAGCAGAGCGTTTATCAAGCTGGACAGAACAACAAGCCTGTGGTGTCAGGTGAGAGTCCAACACATAAGCAACAAGTGGAGCGGTTTTAGTTAAAAAAAAATTATATACTGTGTGCGTGTGTGTGTGTGTGTGTGTGTATATATATATATATATATATATATATATATATATATATATATATATATATATATATATATATATATATATTAGAAAATGTACCCGGCACTGCCCGGGTATAAAGTGTCAGTGTGTTAATTAGATTTGTCTAAGGTGCCCAGGAGGCCAAGCTAAAGGTATTGTTTCATCTGAGTTAATCAGTGGAATTAGTGTATACCTGTATAGAGATATATATATATATATATGTGTATATATATATATATATATATATATATATATATATATATATATGTATGTATATATATATATATATATATATATATATATATATATATATATATTATATATATATTATATATGCTGTGCGTAACATACAAGAAAGCCCCTTTACATGTAAATTCTAAGATAGGGGTGAAATTTTGTTTCAAATCAACTGTTAGAAAGTTATATGGATTTGTAAATTACTTCTATTTACAAATCTCAAATCTTTCTGTACTTATCAGCTGGTGTATGTCCTGAAGGAAGTGGTGTATGTTTTTTTAGTCTGACACAGTGCTCTCTGCTGCCACCTCTGTCCATGATTGGAACTGTCCAGAGCAGGAGAGGTTTTCCATAGGGATTTGCTACTGCTTTGGACAGTTCATGAAATGGCAGGAGGGAGCACTGTGTCAGACTGCAAAAAATACACCACTTTCAGCAGGACATACACCAGCTGATGGGTACTGGAAAACTTGAGAGTTTTTTTTTATATAAAAGTAGATCACCAATCTGTATAACTTTCTGAAACCAGTTGATATGACAACATGTTTCGCTTGAGTACCCCATAAAGACCTAAAATTGTTTTCTTACAAAGACTAAATAGTCAACACGTTCCCAGGGGAATGTGCAGGTGATGGTAAGCAAGTCATGTATATCAGCCAAGGCAGGGGGGTTAAAGACGATTGCCTTTAATGGGACCGATTTGTGAATAGTCGCATATATCAGAAATATTCAGATTGTCACATGATATAAATATGTCTCAAAACTATATATGACTTATACATTTTACATTCTTAGAAAGCATCCTGGGATGGCAAGGACCAAAGTCACATTCTACAGAAAATCTCAAAAATGGAAGTTTTAGCTCTCTTTCAACTACTACTGCCAACCTCACATGGCCAATCCTACCAAGCATGCCTAAAGAATATCAAATACTAGATCAAGATATTGAGGTAAGCTTTTTTTATTTTGGTTAATATTCCAGTAAACATCGTGACTTCCTTTTAGCTGTAATCCAGAGGATTGGAATGTGGAATAATATTGTGTTCTGTAGCTCCATGGTGAATCAATCAGACATTTATATTAAAAATTGCATTCTACTTGTAGTTTATTATCATTATTTTAAAATGGGAAGAATGGAAGTGAACGCTGACCCCAGGTAATTGACCTGCCGGTATCCATGTCATGCTATCTGAATGCAGAATAGCTGATTACAGACGAGTCGAGATTGTTTTGTGAATGTTTGGCTGATAGCAATATGATCCTTTCCATTTTAAATAGCACAAATCACTTTGAAGCGATTGAATGAGCAAATGAGCACTTTTAACTTTTAACTTATTTGCTGACATGCTTTGTACATAAATGTGCATCTGTTGTGGGTTTGATATCCTCTTGAGATGAACACTTGTATAACTTGAAAATATCTGGTAATACTTGATGTGGATGCCCACCTTTGAACACAGTTTTTTTTGTAATCTAAATAAGTCCATCCTGATTAATTTAATAATTTATCCTCTGAAACCCTTTTTTATCTGATATACACCACCAAATCACATGCTGTTAAATCATACCATTCTGTCTGCCTATAGTCACCAGTTGAGGAAATGTTCTGGATGAAATACAAAAACAGAATGCTGTAGGCTTTTAGACTGCCCTAAAGGCAGCTGCAGTCAGAGACTATTTTATCATTTAAGAAGAATCTGTCAGCTTTTCTGACATGTCTATTTTAGTAAATTATTGTATTATATATGAAGTAATAATTCAGGAGAACCTTTTCTTGTAACGCTAAATTGTGCTATTCCTGTTATTCTTTTTGAATATTTCAGAAAAAAATTGACAACTGGGTATTACTATTGTACGCCCTGTCACTGTGAGCAGGGATTGGGCAGTGGTAGACGGTAGGGCCACACTCCCCCCTGGTAACATCTTCTATTTCTAAGAGGTGTAGCACATTGTAATTCAGAGAGTTCAAGTATTTAAAGGAGAAGTCTGGGCAAAAAAAAAAAATCTGAACATGCAGCGGGTGGAGGGAATATAATAAACAACCTATACTAACCGGTCCCCGTACCTTTCCAGAGCTGCTTCCAGCTCTTGAACCCGCACTGGAAATCTCCCCTTGTGCTATGTCACCACCTGGCTGATGGATGCCTCACTTGGTGGGACACCACTGCAGTCACTGACTGGCTGAGCGGGCAGTCGCCCTCCTTTTCCTGCTGCATTGTGATGTAGTAAGAAATGAAGAGAAGATGACATGTCCTCTTTAAATAATACCTGCCCTAAACAGTTCATTTACAATTCTGGCAGATGGTTTTAATATATGGTTATGGTGCTATAATGGTACAAACTCTTTAGATAAGTCTACACTATCAGCTATAACAGCCAGGATTGGAGCTAACTTGAGTTGAACCCCACAGACAATGCATTTAAGTAGTTAGAGAGGGTTCCCTCTGTCACCTACCAGAGTTGCTTTGTCTCTATTTCGTACACAGTAAACAGTATTAAAAAAAAAAAAATGTCAATGAAAAAGAATCATACAATATATTATACATAATGGAAGGTTTGCCAGCACTACAGGACTCTATCTAGATCCAGTTGAGTATAGGAAACAGAAAAAAAAAAGCGCAAGGTTGCTCACATGCGTGGTGAAATCCTTATAAAAAAACCAACCACTATTCGGTCACTAAACAAGAGTCCCCTCACTTGATAGATTCATGGTCGGTTAAGCAGTTGTCCAGCATTAGTTAACTTTTATTTATTGCTGCTGGTATACAGAAAACAATTGCCTATATGCAGCAAGCCGGGGTTGCGTGGGAAGAGAGTGAGGGGAATGAGGAGTGGATGATGGTGATGGTAGTCTCTCCTGAGTGTGGCGCTGAGCTCCTCTGTGAGGGGATGCACTGAGGGCTACAGGGGGAGAGTGTGCTATACCTGCAGGATGGCTGGAACTTTGTCACGGTCACAGGTGGGCACGAGGGCTTCTGCAGGTACAGGGGGACTCTCTGGCGCTTCCCGGGTATCTCTCTCTCTTCTGTGGCTGCTGCAGCGGTTTCTGTAGGGGGGGTGCACCCGTGTGTAAGGTGGTCGGTGGTGTGGACCTGTAGTTCCCCCGGGGCCAACCCCAAAATACTGCTGCCTGGTAATATGGCCCTTGATGGTGGTGTGGTGCAGGTGGACCAGACAACAGGGAGACAAGGAGGGAGGCAGTGTAACAACGACTCCTTTACTGTTAGACGTGCAGGTGTTATACAGTCCTTTGGTACACAGCGGTGACTACTGGTGGCTTTGACTGGGTTACTGTACTGATGGAGAGTCTGGTGGTGTGTGGAATGCTGATGGGCGCTGTGACCCTGTGGATCTCTTCCCCCAATGGTGCTTGAGTCTGTTATCCCTCTCAGTCTGCTAGGGAGCTTCCTGCTTCCGTTACTGGGCCGGGCCTTAGGCCACAACTTTCGGGTCCCAGAAGTATCCAGGGGTCCTAGTCAATCTTACCCCCCGAATTTCAGGAAGATGGGTACAGAGGCCTCAGTTATCTCTGCTACCCAGTATGCTCAAGTCCTTTTGCTTAGGGGTTCTGCCCTTGGGATTCCCACTAGAGAAATACCTTGTATCTCTGTAAATACTCCTGAAGAACTCTCCTCTGGTTCAGTCTCTCCTCCTTTATCTCCTTCCCCTTCTTTATTAACAGGCAGGCTTGGCTGGCCTGCTTGCAGAACAACCACTAGCTGCACTGTATAGTGGCTGTACACACTGAGCACTGATCTCTGACTTGCCAGTCTGCACACTGACTGAACTACACTGAACTGAACTCTACTTCCTGTCACAGCTCGGTCTCGTGAGGAGACTGCTCCTCCCCCTTCTAGCAACTTCCTATGGGATTAATACACTATCTCTACACTACCTAGAGCAGTTTCCACTAGGGACAGTAGGTGTCGCTGTTGTGTGGTGTGCAGGGTGAAACATGTAACCCATTCTCTGCCTGCCAGTTACAGGGTACAGAGAAATACAAATAACAGTTGAACATAAGACATGTTACCTCCTAGAATAGACAATAAACTGCTTGTAGACAGGTGCCATCCTCAGCCCAGCCACAGGAACCATGCTCTGGTATACTACATATACTTACCTGTCCATGATCCCCTGGTGTCCTCCTCTGGTGTTGCTGGTGTCCCTGTTGACTGTAGAGCCTCCACTTCTGAGACGAACTTGTCTCAGAAGTGACAACCCGCTCAGACAATCGCTGACAGAGACGGGAAAATGCTGCAGCAAGTGGTTGGCTGGGCGGATTGTCACTCCCGAGAAGAGTTTGTCTCAGAAGTGGAGGCTCTTCAGTCAGCGGGGACACTGGCAACACCAGAGGAGAACAGTGGGGGAACGTGGAGAGGTAAGTATAGGATCTTTATTGTTTTCTGTATACCAGCAGTAATATATTAAAACTTACCCAACACCAGACAACCCCTTTAATAAAGACATATACAAATGTCAGACACCACATAGACTATCTCGTGTAGAGAAGTTGTTTGAAATGACAGTGACAATTTAGGGATTGACTCTGTGGCTACATCAGCGATTTTGAGCTCTGTATCTAGTTCAGAATGTGGATAAATTCAGTGACAAACATTGTTCCTGTCTGCATTTAACATTGTTCACTATTTCTCTTATGGAGTCCTTTAAACTTTAGTAAAACTTTTTTTTTTTTTTATGTTTTTTTTTCTCTTTAAGTTACCCTAGAATATATCTAATCTTATCTAATGATCCTAAAATCCAATTGTGCTTTCACAAATTACCTAGAGGGGTAATGCGAGCATATAACATTTTAAATAAAAAGCCTTAATTCCCTTCCTGGGTTCTCTGCAGCTTCTGCTGTGATGTCATCTGGTCCCCCTGTCTGTCACTCTGGTTTCTTCTTTGGAAACAAACTTATCGTGCAGTGACAGCCTGCTCAGTTACTCAGTGATTGGCCAAACAGGTCATCGGTGCAGTGGCAAGTCCGCCTCACAAATAGGCTATGTTCACTCAACGTCAAAAATATTTTAAAATTCGGACGATTGTCATTTTAAAAAAGAAACGTCCATTTTGGCCGCGATTTTAACTGACTACAATGGCAATGGATTGAAGTCAACGAGAAGACGGACGTCCAATGCACACAGTGTATTGAATAACAGAGGTTTTTGCCGTGGACCTTAAAATACTGAACATGATCATTATTTTCAGACGTCTTTTGCAAACAGCGGAGGTTTTTTTAGTAGTTTACACACAGTTTTCCTTTTGTCACCGTTCTTTCTCCATCTTTACTATTAAATTCAATGGACTTTTCAATTAAGACGCACCCAAAGTTCAATTAGTAACCCCGAACTAGAATAATGTGCAGACACCAGTCATTGCAAGGGGAGGCAAGGCTGCTAAGTAACTTTCTATTATTTTAGACATAAAATAACAAATGGCATTTTAAACGTAGCTGGAAAAAGGTTGTGTGAACATAGCCACAGAAACCAGGTTATGCCTTTTTTTTTTTAGTTTTATATACCCAAAGTAACCCTTTAATAATTTACGCAAATGTTACACTTCTGTCTCCAGTAATAGTAGTGAATAGTAGTTGAGGAACACACTATGTGAGGCAGATTTAGGTACACTCATGGCAACAGCTGAACAACCTGCAAGCTGACAAAGGAAGTAGCCGAGCTTTAGTTTAGAAGGAAAACAAAAGCGTTTATTGAATTTTGAAATTTTAACAAGCGCCCACAGTGCAATGCCAAAGGTTTTTATGTTAAGGTACACGTCTCCAATGTTTAATCCATATGAGAATGCTGACACAGCTAGCTCACGCTTAGTACAAGAATTCATGTGGTACCTTTATAAGTGTCCTGCTTTTAACCACCTGAAAATCCAACAATACACATTGATGGTGGCGGGCAAGTGAAGTGCATTATTCTACATAGGGAGTATGGTGACTTTGCAGCTGGGGTGACATCACAGACCCTAGGAGTACCTTTTTGACACTTTAGGGAAACACAGATGTTGGATTTTTGGAAGATTAAAAGCATGTACTTTAAACAGTAGTATCCTCCTCTTCCCTGAAGTTGCAGCAGTGGGGAATGTTATCTAGACTACTTGATTGGATAGCTTAAAGTGTACCTGTTGTTATAACTTTCAAAATCTAAATCAACAGATATGAAATGAAGCAAATTTGCAATATCCATTCATTATTTTTGTTTTTGTTATAATGCTGTAAAACAAAGCTGAACTTTCCAGAAATCCAGGTCCGGTCTCCTGAAGTTAGATTTTTAGTCTCTTGCTGGTTGAAAACAAACAAACAGACAAAACACAGGAATCCCGGCCAGTACAGAGAGTCACAGCTCAATGTGTCCATCAATCACATGTTTGCCTTCTCTGTGAGCGCTCGGATGACCTGGAAAACAAAGGACTTCCTGTTTTGCTGACTCTTTTGTCAGAAAATAGGAACGGCCATGTTTTCCATGATAACTAAAAAAAAGAATCAATGTAAATTGCAATTTAGATTTTAGATTTTGAAAGTAATAGCGACAGGTACACTTTAGGCTTAGTTCACATCTGCAATTTGCATTGTGGCATCTATTTATAACTGGAATCATAACACTGTGCCAGGTCAATCTTATGACAGACCCTAATTACCCTTGATGGAAACTATTCGACTTAAAATTTTGTTTGTTGGGGCTCCACAGTAGTTTAAGTTGTTTTGCAGATCTGTTCTTACCATTCTCACATCTAATAGAACTGCCAACAGAGAGTACGAAAGTAACCTCCAGCAGCAGTAGGATCAAAGCAGTACTAACAATAAGAAACACAAACAGAATATCAAACCACCTTTCTGTAGCTGCCTACATTTTGACCCTGTCCAGGTATGGAAGCGTAGTTAAACTAAATCCAGGATTTCCTTTTAAGTTTTTGTATATTTTTTTCCAGCTTTATAAAATATTCAACTAAATTCTGCTTCTTTGGACTTACTAGACTTAGAACGTCTCAACTCTTGTGAAATACCCTGCGTTGTAGATGAATAAGGACGTCTGTGGTACTGTACCGAATGAGCTTGTAGAGCATTCAGTATACAGAATGATAAAGAGCATGTCTCCTGCATTTACTATTTACTTTTTATCTGTCTGAGATTTTCTCAAAGATTATATAGGTGGCATTATTCCCCTATTTTTTATTTTAATGTCTCAATAACTTGTCATGTGCCCTTGAGCATCAGCTTCACAATGACGTCTCATAAGTCAACTTAGTGTGTGCTGAGGCATGGTATCCCACTCTTCTTGTGCTGAGGCATGGTATCCCACTCTTCTTGAAGGGCAGCCCTCAGGTCATTGAGGTTCTGGGGTACATACTTACAAGCCTCTACATGGCCACTCAGCAGACCCCATAGGTTGTATATAGGAATCATGTCTGGAGGAAGTGCAGACCACTCCAGTTTAGGTACCCAAGTCTTCAGCAGCCATTTTATGGAGCACTGGCTTCCAGGAAGATGAAATTGTGCCTGTGTTGTTAATGCAGATGCACAATGACTGGCTTAATGTTGTTATTCAAATAGTATGGGCCTGTCACTGTGCCATTCAGGGACCTGTGCATTGGCGTATGCCCCCTGTGTGTCTAGACCATACAAATTTGGCTCTCATATCTTAACAAATAACTGACCATGATTGCAGCTTTATGATCATTGCAGCTCTAATGCTGCTCTAACAGTTTTTTTTCTTTTTACAGTAAATGTATTATTTTCATAGATTTAGTCCAGTAAATAACCCTGACTAGTTCTCCATAATAATGCACTGCAATTATCTCTATATAATCAGAACACATAATCGTGTTATTATTGCTTTTTAAAACTTCGTTTCACACTTGAGTCAAAGCTGGAATCTCTAAATAAGCCGTGTATTGTTAATTAAAATCTAGAAAAATGTCTTTCTATATTTATTTTGGAAAGTATTGCTTTGTTTTATTATTCACTTCACAGTCAGGACATAATTATCTTATGTATTGAGAATCTTATATGGATTATGGAGGGATTTAATGCTCTGAACATGTTACATTTATACTGTTCTCTAAAGAATGCTATGGCTGTGTTCACTCAAAGAATTTTTGCTCAGTATTTTGGTCAGTATTTTTCAACCAAAACCAGGAGTGGATTGAAAACACAGAAGTGACTATGTCTGTGGATGGATGCGTCACGTCACGTTGCAATACTCGCCACAGAGTTAGACGCAAAAGGGGCCACCCTGGTATTTCCCTATTTATGTTCCAATAAACGCAACCAAGTGGGAAAGTGGGACTTTAGGGGCTACGTATCAGGGTGGTTTGGTGATCTCCACTGGGAGTCACCCCCTTGGCTATAGGCTTCCCTCCCCTGGAGGGATATCTGGCTATTCCTGTGTTATGAGACTCGTAACTGAGGCTCCACAGACCCCTCTTTTGCATATTTATAGGGGGCAATATATCAATGGAGACTCTTCAGTGAGCACTCCATTTGATTTTTTTGTCGCTGGTCTCCCTGAGCTCAGTGATTTGCTGTGTTTTGTATGTTCACACACTGTTGAAATTTAGTGGATGGCCGTCATTTAATGGCAAATAACAGCTGATATTTCAAATCAACGGCCATTGTCTTAAAATAACAGCAATTATTTGTCATTTAATGGCGGTCATCCACTAAATTACAACTGTGTGTGAACATAGCTTTCTGTGTTTTCAGTCTACTCCTGGTTTTGGTTGAAAATACTGACCAAAATACTGTGTGGGAACATAGCCCAAAGGGAATTTTAAAGGATCTATCTGGCCAGCATGTTTTTGTAATATTATACTATAATGAGGCATTGTGCACATAGCAAGATTATGTTCATGGGGTCTCTTGGATTTCTTTTCACTGTAAAACCTTTTATGTGCCACCGTACATTGCTTCATGTCAACTTTTCTGATGTGTGTTTAGTATATACAGTAGTTGCATTCCCTAATAACAATTCTAGAGCATCTCTTCTTATTTCTCTGTTATTTCTTTCAGTAATTCGTGAATACAACTTAGTGTTACCAGTTGAGGAATATCCTTACATACTCTAACCCGGCACTACCAGTGCTTATCTTTAACCCCTTAACGACTGCGGGCGTAAGTGTACGCCCCCAAATCCCGTGCCTTAACGCAAACGGGCGTACATTTACGCGCGCGGTTTCCCTGATCGCTGCGTGTACACATGCAGCGATCGGGGAAGATGGCCTGCTATAATGTATAGCAGGCCATCCCTGCTTGTCGGCACGGGGGGTGATTAACCCCTCCCGTGCTGACGATCGCCGCTATTGGCTGATCAAATCAGATCAGCCAATGGCGGCGATCTGCAGCTTTCCGGGTCATCGGTGACCCGATGGCCCAGAATGCAATGGCGGTCGGTGCTGTCCGAGAACGGCACCGACCGCCATTACTGTTAAAAGTAATGGTGGCCACGGTGCCACGTCCCGATCACGGCGATATAAGTCCCCAAAAAGTGTTAAATACCTGCTGTGGACACCTCAGCTAGGTAGCTGAGGTGTCCAGAGCAGGTATTGACCCATACTCACCAGATCCAGCGTCCCGATCGCGTCTTCCGGGTTCCGATCGCGTCCTCGTCTTCGTTGGCGTCTTCGTCTTTTTCCGGCGGTCCCCATCGGCAATCATCGGCTCCAGCGTCGTCAAACTTCGGCTTTTTCTGGAATTTGCGTTCTACTGCCCCCTAGCAGTTGATAAGTATATATAATACACATATCAGTAGCTATAGGGTTGAAGAAAGTTTTTTTTTTTTTTTTTCCAATTTTTATTTATTTTTTTTCCGCACCCTATCGCCGCTGAGTGCTGATCAGCATCGCACGTAAGTGCGCCGCTGATCAGCAACTCCTCCTTTTTGGCGTAGGGTGTTTTTTTTCTATATCCTACTGCCACGGTCTGCTGATAAGTGCTGCACATGAGTGCGGCATTTATCGGCAACTCCTTTCTTGGCGTAGGTTTTTTTTTTTATACTTAATGTTAAAAAAATATGTAAAAAACACCATTACACTACACGGAATAAAGTTTTACACTACACCACTACACATTTACATACCCCATATACCAATCCCCGTATAAAGATGGCCCCGAGGGTGTTTTCGGCGTCGGACGCATACGTTATTATTGCCTCCGACACTGAAACAGCCAGTGAGGATGAATGGGGGGATTCTTCTTTCCCCCATTCATCCTCATCCTCATCATCCAGTGACGTGTCTGGGGGTAGCGTAGCGTACGCTGCCCCCCAGACACGTCTTTTCCGCCAGTACCGTCCCAATAAGAGATGTCGGTATGGTGTTAAATTCTACAAACTCTGTGAGAGTACCCCAGGGTACACTTACAGATTTAGGGTACATGCACACTGCGGAATGGCGAAGGATAACCCTTTGTGCTTTCCGCAGCTGGCACCCGCCGGCGGAGTGATGCGGGCGCGTGTCTCCACCCGTGTCATAGAATCCATTCTACATATGCACAGGCGAATTCTTTCGTCCGTCCAAAGAATGACCACGTTCATTCTTTGAACAGAGGGCAGAATCCGCCCGTGCATAGAATGGAGTGTGACACAAGCGGAGACGCGTGCCTGCATCAGTCCGCCGGTGGGTGCCAGCTGCGGAATGCACAAAGGGTTATCCTTCGCCATTCCGCAGTGTGCAGGTACCATTACAGCGTATGAAGGAAGGGACACCCGAATCCAGCCCCCAGATGCCCCCCCCCATCTTTGGAGTTAGTGGGAAGGTCGTTCGGGAACTGATCTTCCCACTGCTGGATAACCTGTACGGGGATAACTTTTATACCAGCACCCCCTCTTCTGGTCCCTCGCTGCCCGAGCTACTGTAGCTTGCGGCACGACCCAAAAATATCAGAAGCAGTAATAGAGCCCTAATATTTAGCAGCCATGGAGCGGACCCAGCGCTTCTGGATATGAAGGATCCCGTATCGCACCAGGGTAACATTTTCCAGGTGACGTCCCCTACACTGGAAAACAGGAGACCCCAGAAGAAGTGCAGTGTGGGGCGTAACAGGGGGATCAGGAAGGACACCATTTACCAGTGTGACACCTGTCCTGATCACCCCGGCCTCTACATACTGGATCGCTTCAAGGCGTAACACACGTCATTGGGGTTCTACATTTTCTAAATTCTGTCCCTTATTCCTATTCCAGGGGTCACGTTGATCCAGGGATTATTCTGATCGCCATTATGGAGTCGGGAAGGATTTTTTCCCAGTGACGAGGCTACTGTCTTCTGCCTCACGAGGGTTTTTCTGCCTTCCTCTCGATCAACACAGGTTGAATTTGATGGACACCTGTCATTTTCAACCTTATAAACTAATAATTGGCATAATACCCCCAAAATAAATAAAAATTGTCTCTTTTCCCCAGCTAAATAGGTATGGCAGCCATTCCCATCAGAGGCGTACCATGATTTAATTACAAAGCCTCTGTGCTGCCAGGACAGTAGAAACCCCCCACAAGTGACCCCATTCTGGAAACTACACCCCATAAGGAATCTAAAGAGGGGGGCAGCGGGGATTTGGCCCCCTGGTGACGGCCACATTTGTGCCGTGAAAATGAAAAAAATGGCATTTTAAATTTTTACAGCACATGTTCTACATAAGTGCCTGTCGCCAGTGGGGTCCATATGCTCATTGCACCCCTTGTTAGATTCCTTATGGGGTGTAATTTCCAGAATGGGGTCACTTGTGGGGGGTTTCTACTGTCTTGGCAGCACAGGGGCTGTGTAATTGCGACATGGCCTCCATCCTCCATTCCAGACTCTAAATCGCGCTCTGTCCCTTTGGTCGCTTGCCCTGTGCCCATATGGCACATTATGTCCACATGTGGGGTATTTTCCTACTCAGGGGAAATTACCCAACACGTTTTGCGTTCATTTTCTTTTTTTAACTCCTTGTGGAAATGGAAAAAATCAAGGCTAGACCAACATTTAATGTAATTTTTTTTCATTTTTACACTAAATGATTGATCTTGTCTTGATTTTTTCATTTTCACAAGGGGTTAAATAAAACAAAACACAAAATGTGTAGAGCTATTTCCCCTGAGTTCAGAAATACCCCACATGTGGACATAAAGCGCCATGCGGGTGCAGGGTAAGCCTCCGAAGGGAAGGAGCGCCATTTGGCTTTTGGAGGCTGGAATGGATTTCGAGGGCCTTGTTGCATGTAAAAGGCACCTGTGTTGCCAAGACAGTTGAAACCCCCCACAAGTGACCCCATTATGGAAACTACACCCCTCAGGGAATGTAACAAGGGGTGTAGTGAGCATATGGACCCCACTGGTGGTGGGCACAAATGTGGAACAATGTGGCGTGAAAATGAAATATTACATTTTTTACACTATAATGTTGGTCTAGCCTTAAATTTTTCATTTTCACAAGGGGTTAAAAGAGAAAAAAAACACACAAAGTGTAGCGCAATTTCACCCGAGTCCGTAAATACCCCACATGTGGACATAAAGCACCATGTGGGCGCAGGGCAAACCTCCGAAGGGAAGCTGGATTTGGCCAGAATGGATGATGAACGTCATGTCGCATTTACAGAGCCCTCGTGCTGCCAAAACAGTGGAAATCCTCCACAAGTGACCCCATTCTGGAAACTACAACCCTCAAGGAATCTAACAAGGGGTGCAATGAGGATATGGACCCCTTGATGACGGGCACATTTGTGACGTGAAAGTGAAAAAATGAAAATTTTCACTTTGACGTCACATTGTTCCACATTTGTGCCCGTCACCAGTGGGGTCCATATACTCACTGCACCCCTTATTATATTCCTTGAGGGGTGTAGTTTCCAGAATGGGGTCACTTGTGGGGGGTTTCCAGTGTTTTGGCAGCACTAGGGCTCTGTAAATGCGACATGGCCCTTGAAATCCATTCCAGTGAAATCCAGCTTCCAAAAGCCAATTGGCGCTCCTTCCCTTTGGAGGCACGTGCTGCGCCCGCTTGGCAATTTATGTCCACATGTGGGGTATTTCTGTACTCGGGAGAAACTGCGCTACATGTTGTTTGGGTTGTTATTCCTTTTATCCCTTTGTGAAAATGAAAAATTGAAGGCTAGAACGTTTTAGTGTAAAAAATAAATTTTTCTTTTTTCACGCCATATTGTTCTGAAAATCTGTGAAGCACCTGTGGGGTCCAGATGTTCACCGCACCCCTTGTTACATTCGTTGAGGGGTGTAGTTTTCTAAATGGTGTCCCTTTAGGGGTGTTTTTTAGGTTTTGGCACCCCAGAGCCTCTGCCAATCTGAAGTGGTACAGTCAGAAATGACCAAATATAACGGAGCCATTGAAATTCACTAGGCGCTCCTTTGTATCTGAGGCTTGTGGTTGTTTCAAATAGCGCAATAGGGCCACATATGGGGTATTTCTATAAACGGCAGAAACGGGGCAATCAATATTGGGGTGCATTTCTCTGGTAATAGGTTTACAATTATGAAAGATATTGGATTACAAGCAAATCTCTGCACAGAAAATTTAAATTTTCTAATTTCTTACATACTTAGCTTTTATTTCTGTGACTCCACTAAAGGGTTAAAAAACTTTTTTTCTGAAATGGGGTGCTTTGTGGGGCTTTCTAACATACAGTCCCCTCAAATACACTTTAAACCTGAACAGGTGCCTAAAAATATCTGATTTTGAAATTTTACTGAAAATTTGGAAATTTGCTGTTAATGTTTTAAGCTTTCTATTGTCTAAAAAAAATGAAATATAGTTTAATAAATGCCGCCAACATAAAGTAGACATGTTGCTAATGCTATTTAATGTATAATTTATGTGGCATAACCATTTTCTGTATAAGCAGAAAAGTCTCAAAGTTGGAAAAATGCAATTTTTCAAAATTTTTCACGTTATTTTGGATTTTTTCATAAAGATTTGTTATAAGTATCGACTCCATTTTACCAGAAACTTGAAGTACAATATGTCACTAGAAAACAATCTCAGAATCAGCCAGATAGGTAAAAGCATCCCGAAGTTATTAATGAATAAAGTGACACAGGTCAAATTCATAAAATTTGCCTCGGTCCTTAAGGCCATTTTAGGCCCGGTCCTTAAGGGGTTAAGGCTTTGGACACAACCTTTTGACAAGGGGAATTAGAGCACTCATTTGTCAATTTATGCATTCACCTCCAGAAGAAAACGTACTCCAGAATTGATATTTCATGGGAAATACAAGTATTTACTAAAGCAGACCCATATGGCAAATCTGATTCAGGTAGAGGGATCATATTATAAATGATGTGATCGAATTACTGTAGGCAAAAGAGTTTCTGAAAGAAAGTCACATGTAGCAAGGACTGGTATGTCTCAGAGATTCTAGGTCGAAATGCTAATTAGTGTAATAATTCTAAGAATAAATTAATGAAATGCAGACATTTATTTTCCCGAGGCTTTTAACATCTGGAACTTTACTGACAACATAGTGAAAAAATCCTTATGATACTAAAACACCACATTTTATTTAATAGATTGCATTCAAGAATTAGTTACATATGCCACAATTAATTCTAAATAATCATAGCATATCACAGCAAAAATAAGCAAGCCATCTTTTGTTTTGAAAGTCTAAATAAGCCAGTGTTATGTCTGTGTTGGGTTATTTAGTTGTTTAAATTGATTTTTTTTTTTGTCATGTCCCTGTCACCGAGACATGACAAAAGTTTTCATATTCGGACTGATGAAGCGTCCGAATGCTTCTCTCCCCAGCTCACAGCGATGTCCAACTTACTGCAGGCTAGTTTCTGGAGCCTGTCTCCTGCAATGGGATGCAACAGGCAGGGAGTCAGGGAGAGAAGCCCTTACCTAGGGGAAAAGTAGGAGATCGCAGAGGGTCCAACCCCTAACCCCCCGGCGATCTCTGTATCGGACCTCGTCGGCTCTGTTCTAAATAGAGCCCTGGGTCGGCACGTGACCCGTGACTTCATTTCCATGGAGCGACGGAAAGAGCCAAGTAAGGCTTGCAAAGGAGAGAGCTGCTGTCAGTTTGTGGCTTATAAAGGTTGCGTTCTGCATAAGTAAATACAGAGAAAATGCCTTTAAAGGAGCTGTCCGGCGATTTTAAAAAATCATCAGCCAACATGTAGAGGGGATCATAATAATAATTTCTTATCACTTCCTGTGCCCTGCCAGAAAGCATTTTCCTCCAAGTTCCGATGACATCGCAGCTCGAGGGAAAATGCTTTACCTGGCTGATTGCAGTGACTGCAGCGGTATCCCACCCCAGTCGGTGACTGGCCGAGCAGGCAGTCTATGAACCGGATTGTGACATCAGCTGTAAAGGAGATCATGGAGCCCCGTGGGGATCCCAGAGTGGCAATCCAGTGCTGGAAAGGCATGGGGAGATGTAATGATTGTTTATTATGTTCCCCCCCTTGCCCTGCCATTTTAATTTTTTTATACATCGCCAGCCTCATCCTTTTTAATACAGAACATACAGTTTGTCACTACCGCCTGCATATGGCTTAATCAAAAGTAGAAATTCCAGAGACTTCCAGTTCCAGCGCGCTCAGGATGGCAGCACTGTGAAGGAGCTCCCACAGTAACTCGCTATAGTTACCACGGTAAATACCAGAACACCTGACATACTCCTCTACCCATTATGGACATGGAGAAACAACAGCAGCGCGCTGGGAAGCAACACAGAGCCCCCTCTTCCTCTATACCTCTCCCACAGAGGGAGAAAACAAAATCCAAGATGGGTGTGTCTCCTCACACAGCAGCGCAGAACATCATCACAGGAGACACAAATATAAATCATTCACCTCCTGCTTCTTCTGAAATGGTCACAATTTTATTCCTGGACTGTCTATTTCCTGTAAATCACTAGCCATAGAAGTGGCCAAAATAATAATACCAGACATTACTGCTTCCTTGGAAGCCACTATAATGACCTCACTATCTGCTATACAGGGAGACATTTCTCATCATACCTCCCAAATCAGGGGCGTAGCTAGGGGTTCAGCCTAGGGGGGGCGAGCAAGTCTGAGTGGGCCCCCAACCGATTATGTTACCCAAAGGGAACCTCGCTTGACAACAATGCTTTCTAAATAATAAAGGGTATATTCTGCTCCATTACTCATAGTGAATTAAGAGCAGTGTTAGAGGCTTCTACATTTACATATATAGACACATAAAATGAAACAGTGACTTACAAGGGGTGTCTTCTCATCGGAGTCGCTCACTATCCCAATGTCATGGATGTATGGGCAGTATAACAGGTTCACCTGAGATCTGTAGTTAAAACTGTAAAAAAAAGTTAAATCCATTATGCAAAGACTATTATTTTCCCTATACACTGACTGACCCATATACCATAGAGGTAGATAATTTGCATTCTGCCTAAGACAGGTGCATCACTCACAGGGAGGTACCGCAGGCTCAATCACTAGCTAACTCGGGCAGCCACTACAGGCTGCTGCACCCTGCTCTCTGTGATCCGAATCACAGCTTTCTGATTTAAACATACTTGTCCCTTATCCTGTAGGAGACTGGGGTGGAGGGGTCGGACCTCTGCCCCCATTCCCCCAGGATCTCCAGATCAGCCCCCAGCTCCTCTATGAAGCTGCCAGAGAGAACTGGGCCAAATAGGGTTAAATCAGAAAACCACTGTTTTCCACATGTCCAGCTCCCCCTGGTTTCCACATGTCCAGCTCCCCCTGGTTTCCACATGTCCAGCTCCCCCTGGTTTCCACATGTCCAGCTCCCCCTGGTTTCCACATGTCCAGCTCCCCCTGGTTTCCACATGTCCAGCTCCCCCTGGTTTCCACATGTCCAGCTCCCCCTGTTTACCAGCTCCCCCTGTGTCCACATGTCCAGCTCCCCCTGTGTCCACATGTCCAGCTCCCCCTGTGTCCACATGTCCAGCTCCCCCTGTGTCCACATGTCCAGCTCCCCCTGTGTCCACATGTCCAGCTCCCCCTGTGTCCACATGTCCAGCTCCCCCTGTGTCCACATGTCCAGCTCCCCCTGTGTCCACATGTCCAGCTCCCCCTGTGTCCACATGTCCAGCTCCCCCTGTGTCCACATGTCCAGCTCCCCCTGTGTCCACATGTCCAGCTCCCCCTGTTTCCACATGTCCAGCTCCCCCTGTTTCCACATGTCCAGCTCCCCCTGTGTCCACATGTCCAGCTCCCCCTGTGTCCACATGTCCAGCTCCCCCTGTGTCCACATGTCCAGCTCCCCCTGTTTCTACATGTCCAGCTCCCCCTCTTTACCAGCTCCCCCTGTGTCCACATGTCCAGCTCCCCCTATGTCCACATGTCCAGCTCCCCCTGTTTCCACATGTCCAGCTCTCCCCGTGTCCACATGTCCAGCTCCCCCTGTGTCCACATGTCCAGCTCCCCGTTTCTACATGTCCAGCTCCCCCTCTTTACCAGCTCCCCCTATGTCCACATGTCCAGCTCCCCCTGTTTCCACATGTCCAGCTCCCCCTGCGTCCACATGTCCAGCTCCCCCTGCGTCCACATGTCCAGCTCCCCGTTTCTACATGTCCAGCTCCCCCTCTTTACCAGCTCCCCCTATGTCCACATGTCCAGCTCCCCCTGTTTCCACATGTCCAGCTCCCCCTGTGTCCACATGTCCAGCACCCCCTGCGTCCACATGTCCAGCACCCCCTGCGTCCACATGTCCAGCTCCCCCTGTTTCTACATGTCCAGCTCCCCGTTTCTACATGTCCAGCTCCCCGTTTCTACATGTCCAGCTCCCCCTGTGTCCACATGTCCAGCTCCCCCTATGTCCACATGTCCAGCTCCCCCTGCTTCCACATGTCCAGCTCCCCCTGCGTCCACATGTCCAGCTCCCCCTGTGTCCACATGTCCAGCTCCCCCTCTTTACCAGCTCCCCCTGTGTCCACATGTCCAGCTCCCCCTGTGTCCACATGTCCAGCTCCCCCCGTGTCCACATGTCCAGCTCCCCCCGTGTCCACATGTCCAGCTCCCCCTGCGTCCACATGTCCAGCTCCCCCTGCGTCCACATGTCCAGCTCCCCCTGCGTCCACATGTCCAGCTCCCCCTGTGTCCACATGTCCAGCTCCCCCTGTGTCCACATGTCCAGCTCCCCCTGCGTCCACATGTCCAGCTCCCCCTGCGTCCACATGTCCAGCTCCCCCTGCGTCCACATGTCCAGCTCCCCCTGTGTCCACATGTCCAGCTCCCCCTCTGTCCACATGTCCAGCTCCCCCTGTGTCCACATGTCCAGCTCCCCCTGCGTCCACATGTCCAGCTCCCCCTGCGTCCACATGTCCAGCTCTAGTCTATTCCTAAAGATACAGACTGCCTGTGCAGTCTGTATCTTATGCTTTTACCTATAGCTGTGTAGCGGAGCAGTAAGGCCGGGGGCGGCCATCTTGATGACGTCCCTTGCGTTCCAGCGCTGGAACGCACCACTGACGTCATCAAGATGGCGCCCGGCTTTACTGCACCGCTACAGAGGACTGGGTAAAGTATAAGATACAGACTGCACAGGCAGTCTGTATCTTCAGAAATAAACTTCATGAAGATACAGACTGCCTTTGCAGTCTGTATCTTATACTTTACCCAGTCCTCTGTAGCGGTGCAGTAAAGCCGGGCGCCATCTTGATGACGTCCCTTGCGTTCCAGCGTTGGAACGCACCACTGTGACGTCATCAAGATGGCCGCCCCCGGCCGTACTTCTCCGCTATACAGGATTAGGTAAAAGCATAGGATACAGACTGCACAGGCAGTCTGTATCTTCAGGAATAGACTTAGGGAGAGAAAATTCAATAGCGATCTGAGTGGGCCCCTGCCAGAGTGGGCCCGGGGGCGGCCGCCCCCCCTGCCCCCCATCAAATTTCGCTACTGTCCCAAATACATGAATTAGAAGAGCGCCTAGGGTTAGTGGAGGATGAACTAGCCGTGACTAAATCTAAGCTACAAACAACTATGAAACTTACAGAAACATTAAGGGACAAGACAGATGATCTAGAAAATAGATCAAGACGGAGTAACCTTCGCATAATAGGTTTGCCTGAAAGCATACCACTGTCACAATTATCCATCATCTGTACCTCAGAATTACCACAGACCCTAGGGTTACAAGGCTCTTGTCAAGTAGAAAGGGCACATCGTATAGGCCCTCCAGCAACACTCTAACCCCTTCCAAAAAGGCGACTACTAACCGAGACAAGTGATAGTCAAATATCTTAATTATGCAGATAAAGCTGCTATTTTACAGGCGTTCAGGAAAATGAAAACTGAAGTTCTTACAAGAGGTCACAAAATTCTGATATTCAATGACTATTCTGCTACAGTAGTCTAAAAACGAAAAGCATTTGCCCCAATATGTACGGCTCTAGTACATCAGCAAATAAGATTTGCACTCCTCTTCCCTGCTATTCTAAAAGTCTTCAAATCAGACGGATCTACCAGTGTATACCAGACCCCTGAAGAAGCTTTGTCTCTCCCAGAGAATTTGAGAGACCCGACTTCTGCTACTCCTCCTGTGGATAAGAACAAGAGACGACGTCTTGATAGTCCTACATCTCCTTCAGCAGATATGGAGTGATGAACTATACTGACTAACATGTCTAACAAGAGTCATCATCTTACTTCAGATATTTATTTATATCTTCTTTTCCTTTATATTCCATCATTTTCCCCCTTTACTTATGCTCCTCCTATTCTACTATGACTTCTTAAGGTTTCACCTTAAAGAAAGAGTTTTCCTTTACCAAATTAGTCATGGCATTTGTTTACTTGTACAAATCCTGCTTGAATAGGAAAATGTATAGGAAGAGATATTGCTATGTAGTATTATTGATATTAGCGAGTTACGTTTTCTCACCATGTTTCTATTTGTTTTCTATTTCTTCTTTTTCTTGTATCTTTCTATTTTCTCACCAGGCTATATGCCCGCTCGGAGTCAGCGAATACTCCGTATGTTTCTGTGTGAAAAAAGTGAAGTCTTATACCAACTTTCTTTCGCTTATTTAGTTGTAAGATTTAGGTATATTGCAATATTATTACTATACTGCTCTCTGTATATATTATGTAAGGTTTTTTTCAGTTTTTATGCTCTCATATTTTTCTTATCCCTACTACTGCTGTGTGCTCTTGGGGTGCCTGCCTCTTATCACTTCATCCGCTCCTGGCTTTTATGAAAATCGTTTCTTGGAATGTAAAAGGTTTGCCCTCTCCTTCCAAAAGAGCGCTCATCCTTAAACACCTTAGAAGACTGGGAGCGTATGTAGCGTTATTACAGGAATCTCATTTGTCTGAATCAGATTATGTTAGAATGAAAAGGTTTTGGGTAGGTGAAGTCTTTGGATCTCCTGCTCAAAATAGGAAGCGTGGTGTGGTAACTCTTATTCATAGAAATTTTGTCCACTCTATTGTTTCTCAAACCTCAGACTCAGAAGGGAGATTTTACCACATGGTTTTGGATACTCCATCTGGACATATAAGCTTATATAATGATTATGGCCCTAATAACAGACGAGCTCCATTTTACACCCGCATGAAGATAGGAAACGTTCCACTCCTCTGACAAGGAATTCTCCTCCTCCTGAATTATTTTTAACAAATTTGTTATCTAGTACTAATCTAGTGGATTCCTGGTGTCATCTTCATCCTGAAGAAAGAGAATTTTCTTTTTTCTCACATTCTCAGATGGCTTGGTCCAGACTTGACTATATGTTAGTCTCACAGGGAGCCTTGAGCCTACTAGATGACTCTGTCATAAATGATATGGTTATATCTGACCATTCTCCTATTACTTTAACCCTTTATGATTCTTACCCTAAAGGAACAGACATTATTTGGAGATTCCCAGCAGTTTTAGCTTCAGATGAAGTCTTCAAAAATCTTCTTAAAAAATGGTGGTCACAGTTTTGCGACACTAAGTTTTCGCAACATACCACAACTCCTATACTGTTCTGGGAAACTGCCAAAGCTGTACTAAGGGGTAATATAATCTCTTCTCTCTGCACGTAAAAAAGAAGCAACCACCTCTTACAATACTCTTACTACTAAACTTCGTAATGCATACACTACCTTCTTATCTTTACCTTCTGAACAAAATAAATCCCTTTGGTGTATAGCAAAAAAAGAATTTGAATTAGCTTAAGAAAAACTTAATAATTTATATAAAGATCACTATTTTTCTCGTCTTTATAAATATGGTAATAAAACAGGAAAATTATTAGCTAACTTAGCAAAGAGTAAACGCCCTATTTCCCATATCAAAAATATGAAAGATCATAATGGTTTATTACATTCTGATCCAAAAACTATTTCTAATATTCTTCAAAAATTTTACAGATCCCTTTACTCTTCTAATCTTATAGATCCTTTAGCGGGTCAACAGTTTCTCCAGTCTCTGAATCTTCCCAAATTGGATGAATCTTCTCTGGCATCATTAAATGCCCCCATCTTTCCTGAGGATATCTCTAAAACAATATCTTCCCTTCATAATAATAAAACACCAGGGCCAGATGGATTTAGTGGAGAATTTTATAAAGTTCTAAATACTGATCTGGTTCCAACTCTCCAAATAGTATATAAACATATGATAGATAATAAATGCATGTTACCTTCAGGGGAAATGGCCTATATTAGTTTACTCCATAAACAAGGGAAAGACCCACAACTTCCATCCTCATATCGGCCTATTTCTCTTATAAATCAAGATTTAAAAATTCTTACGAAAATTATGGCTGACCGGCTTGCTTTATTTCTCCCTAAGTTGATTAGTAGCCACCAAGTTGGCTTTATAAAGGGCCACTCAGCGATAACTCATATTAGGACAGTTCTAACCGTACAGGAAGTAGTACGACGAAGGGAAAATCCAAACCATTCACCAGGACTGCTTGCCTTAGACGCCGAAAAGGCATTTGATAATCTTAACTGGGAATGGATGGATATGACCCTCTCTCGTTATGGCATTACAGGACCTTTTAAAGATCTTATCTCTACCATATACAATAACCCAATAGCTCGCATTCATACACCTGGATTCTTGTCTGACACTTTCCCAATCCTTAAAGGAACCAGACAAGGTTGCCCAATGTCCCCCCTTCTTTTTGATTTAGCATTAGAGCCCTTAATTAGATTTCTTCTCCTAACACCTGAATTTAAAGGCATTCAAGTAGGCAATGAAGAAGCTTGCTTCGTTGATGACACCTTATTATTCCTAGAAAATCCCACATCACACATCCCTGGTGTTTTAAAAATCTTGAAAAACTTTGGCTCATTTTCTGGTTTTAAAATTAATATTACTAAAAGCCAATTGTTACCCTTAATACCACACTTGGCTCCCCATATTTACCCTGAAGGTATAGGTATATTACTCATTAAATTATATCCCAATCTTCCAAAAAATAGAACAAGAACTTGATAGGTGGAAAAATTTACCCCTTTCAATCTTAGGCCGTATTCATCTTATTAAGATGATGTCATTTGCTAAATTATTGTATCCTTTACAAATGATCCCCTTACTACTAAAACATAAGGATATTTCTCGACTCAGATCAGCCTTTACCAAATTTATTTGGAAGTCAAAATGACCAAGAATAGCATATGATACTCTCAGCCTCCCCAAACATAAAGGTGGTGCCCAATTACCTAATGTCAGATTCTATAATTTGGCCTCCATTTTCAGACACATCAGAGACTGGATTAACGGTACTTCTTTCTTTTCTAATTATTCCTTGGAGTCTGCTCTTTCTTCTCCTTGGCCTTTGGCTTCGCTTCTTCACTTCTCTATTTCAGAACTACCCTCACATTTAAAACACAATGTTATTATTGCTGATACCGTTGCCACATGGAAAGCTTTAAGAAAATTGTATAAACTCCCATTTAGTCTTTCTAAGTTTTTCCCATTATGGGACAATCCCCTCTTTCTACATGGTAACATCAATCCTGACTATATGGTATGGAAACAAAAACAAATCACTCACTTAAGTAACTTACTGGACTCAGATAAGGGAGAGTTGTTATCTTGGGAAAAATTTAGAGACATGTATGATATCCCTCCCCATCACCAGGTTTTATTTGAACAACTGTGTTCTTTTGCTATTAATAGAGTTAAATCTTGTGCGAAGGCAGAAAAAACTAATGATTTTTATCTTCTATGCTCCAATTCTTCTCCCACCTTATCTCTTTCACAAATATACCATAGGATATGTGTTGATTCCTTACACAAATCTCCTCCCCCTTTTCTTCGGAAATGGGCTGCAGAAATACAAACAGATAATTTGGAACACAAATTGCTAAATAGCATCCGATATGTTACTGCAGCCACTCCCAGTGTGAAATTGAGGGAAATCCACTTCCGGCTACTCCATAAGGCAATTTACGCTTTTAACTTTTTACTCCACCATGCCAGATGATTTCTTGACATATTGTCCAAAATGTAAAGAACCTAGCGCAGATTTATTGCACTGTGTTTGGTCTTGTTGTCAAATTCAGACAATTACTGTAAATTAGTACAAACCTTTATTCAGAATACATGGAATGAATCCATACCTCTAACTCTACTCAGTTATGTTTTTCATGTTGTGGTGGCCGGGGATGGAGATCCCTCTGAAAAACCTATAGCCTCAAAATGTATTCATCTTACTCTGTTATTGGCCTTAAAGGCTTACTAAACCACTGTATCTCTGACACACTTCCCACTATTTCTGAGCTAACAACCTCGCTTAAAGAAACTCTTCATTCGGAAATGCTGGATGCAATCCACAACAAAGATGTTTCCACAAAAAATTTCATTAAAAAATGGAATTTTTTTCTCATAAAGGTTATGTCGCAGGAGGAGAGGGAAGCTGTTATGAAACACTTTTTTAATACTGTTTGGTATCAGACTGCAGAGGCAAGGGGCACCCTAGGAGTACTCAGAGTTCCTTAATTATATTAAAGATAGAGATTCTTTATCTGCATTTCTTTCGATCCTGTAGAGCATTAATTTTTGTTCTTTAGATTCTACTGTTTTTTATAGCAAAATTGTTTTCAAACTTACTGTATTGTATCCTACTTATATCTTCCTTTGATATGTAACTGTATTGTTATAGATAATTTGAAAAATCTAATAAAAATATTAGGAAAAAAAAAAAAAGTAGAAATTCCAGTGCTAGAAATCTATCATCAATAAGCTTTGTCTAGCTGCAAACATCACAATCTTTTGACGTACTGAAAAGAGAAGATGTGTCAGAGCTTTGTATAAAAGAAAAGAGAAATGGACACAAGTAGAGATGAACGAACGATGCAAGCTCGCGTCTATCCGAACCCGAGCATTCGGCATAGCGGGGGCTGCTGAAGTTGGATAAAGCTCTAAAGCTGTCTGAAAAACATTAATACATGGATATGTTTTCCACATAGCCTTAGGGCTTTATCCAAGTTCAGCAGCCCCCACTATGCTGAATGCTAGGGTTCGGATAGACTCTAGACACAAGTATTATACTATATCGTATTCAGATCAAAGTAAACTAAGCTTTAAACTTTTCGTCTTAGTGAGTCTTAAGTGTAGTCCAGTGCATTTTATGGCTGCGTTCACACTACGTATATTTCAGTCAGCATATGTATATTTCAGTCAGTATATTTCAGTCAGTGTTTCAACCAAAACCAGGAGTGGATTAAAAACACAGAAAGGATCTGTTCACATAATGTTGTAATTGAGTGGATGGCCGCCATTTATTGGCAAATATTTGCTGTTATTTTAGAACAACGGCTGTTATATTGAAATAATGGCAGTTATTTACTGTTATATGGCGGCCACCCACTCAATTTCAACATTGTGTGAACATATCCTTTCTGTGTTTTTAATCCACTCCTGGTTTTGGTTGCAATACTGACTGAAATATACGTAGTGTGAACGCAGCCTCCAGACCAATAAACCAATGCCAATATGTGCTAGACCCCATATACACACCTATTGAATTGTAAATTGCAAATATATGCCTTCTATAAGAACAATTATACATCAGAATGAAATGCAAGTACACAATCAATGGATCTAGGTCAAGCATTCTCTAGCAATTTACATTCAGTTCCATAATTTCTAAGAGTAATGTATATATGAAAATCTGACAAAAGTAGAAACACTTATATAAATAGCATCATGGACATTGAAAGACTGTTGGCTATTACAGTATAAGGCTGTGTTCACACTACGTATATTTCAGTCAGTATATGTATATTTCTGTCAGTATATTTCAGTCAGTATTGCAACCAAAACCAGGAGTGGATTAAAAACACAGAAAGGATCTGTTCACACAATGTTGAAATTGAGTGGATGGCCGCCATTTAATGGCAAATATTTGCTGTTATTTTAGAACAACGGCTGTTATATTGAAATAATGGCAGTTATTTACTGTTATATGGTGGCCATCCACTCAATTTCAACATTGTGTAAACAGATCCCTTCTGTGTTTTTAATCAACTCCTGGTTTTGGTTGCAATACTGACTGAAATATACGTAGTGTGAACGCAGCCTTATAGTTGAAGTGACGAGACAGACTGTCTCATGGTTTATTAACTTCCTATTTAGAACAGTGTATAAAGGTGTCATGGATGCAGAGGTATTTTATTAGCTCCAGTTATAAACTGATCAGCCCAGGAATTAAATGGACTGCTAACTCTTTCTAGCAGGTAGACACTTGGAAAATAACATCATTTTTACATCCTGACTTTTATTTTTGGCAGCTCTTAGTTTTTTATTTTCGTAAATCTATGCATATAAAGCTAAAATTAAAAGTATTGGAATTTTCAAATGTGCTAACCTCTAGTGGCAGAGAACGAAAGAGATAAATAGGTCTAAACTAATGCAGTGTGTGAAATTTAAACATATTTCAAAGTTCAAGTACTTTGGAGGAATATAGATTTACCAATCCCCCATGTGCCTGATTTATTTGGATAACTTGCTGCCCGTGGTTGCAATCCTTTGAACGTAATTTGTCATTAATATTTCAGAATCTAAATCAACAAGGAATAATAAAGTGAAATAAGGCAAGTTTATTTATTTATTTGTTTTTATTTTGCTTAAAAACAAAGCTATAATTATCAGAAATCCAGGTCCAGTCTCCTGAGGCAGCTTTTTAGTCTTGTGCTGGTTAAAAAAGAGACTAAACACATGAAGTCTGGCCAGAATGCCCATCAATCACATAACCGTCCTCTCTGTGAGCATGCAGATGACCGGGACTGCGTTTATTTTTTTTTCAACCAGCACAAGAGTAAAAAGCTGCCTTCAGGAAACTAGACCATGATAAGTAAAAAAATAAAATGTATTTATGTAAATTGCAAACTTGCTTTATCTTCTCAGATTTAGAAATTTATAAGGACAGTGCCCATTTAAGGTGGTCCAGGCATGCTCAGTTCCACTGCAATCTCCAGGAGATAATACTTTGATATTCTACATAACCACCTTCCTATTGGAAAAAATTGCCCGTGATCCAATATGACCACCATGGTTCAGGCATAGCCTAAAAGATAGGCCACCTTACCCATTGCTTGTTGGGATAAACAGATATGTCATTTTTCCCTTGGTTTCTAAAATAAGTGTGTCCTGAAACTTTTGACTGACCCAATATGTATGGGTTTTTATCAGGGTAATGGTTGTTTAACACATAAGTGTTAACATGTTTATTCAGCATTTCTTTAACCATCAACAAACTTCTTTCTAAAGTGTATGGCCATCAGACTAAGGCCTCCTTCACATGTCCGGAAAAACCACCCGGATTTCCTATCTGGAAATCCGGACGGATTTCCGGACGCATAGACTTTCATTGGACACGGACACCCTTCCGGATTTTTCCGGAAGGGTGTCCGTTCCGGAAAATAGGACAGGATTTTTTAGAACCAGTCCTATTTTCGTCCGGAAAAATAGTCTATGGGAAGTCTATGGGAGCGCCCGAGCCCCGGACGCTTTCCTGATGCACATCAGGAAAGCGCCCGGAGTTCTACTCACCCGGACCACCTTTCGCCGCTGCTCCCGGTCTGCCCCGGCCTCCTGCTGCCTCCTCCTCCACTCCCTGGACCTCGACCTCAGCAGCGCCGACACCCCCACTCCCTTTCCAGAGCAACGACCCGCAACCCCCCCACCCCCGCAGCAACCACCGGCCACTCGCGGCAACTCCCATCATGTCCTGCAACCTGGGTGACCACAGACTGCAGAAGTACAACTCCCATCATGACCTGTCAGCCGGGCATGATGGGAGTTGTACTTCTGCAAGCTGTGACCTCCCAATTTGCAGAAATACATCTCTGATCGTGTCCTATTTTTCTTCTGATCAGGAAATCCTGAAGGTTTTTCCTGATGGTTTCCTGAGTGTAAAAACAGATTACTGTCAGGAAATCCTGATACTTTCCTGATGACATTTGAGGCCTAAGGGGGCAAGGTACTGTGTGGTGGTAATGACTTTCCCCATGCCAAGTTCCATACTCTTTTTGCTATAAAGATGGCTGTAGTGATGAGATTTAAACTAAACTTTTATTATGTTGCTGCTCTTGGGGAGAACATAACAAACAGCCTGTTATTACCTTTCCGCTCTCCCCTGATCTCATCCAGCATCATCTTTGGGTACCAGCTAAAAGATTCTGCTTCCACTTCTGAGACAGACTTGTGATTACTTGGACTAGTAACAGGCCGCTCAGCCAATCACTGACTGAGACGGGACAGCGCCACGGCCAGAGATTAGCTGAGCAGGCTGTCACTGCTGAGATGAGTCTGTCCCAGAAGAGGAAGCAAGATTGTTCAGCCAGGACCTAAAGGTGGCGTCAGAGGACATGGAGGGAGCATAAAAATGTAAAAAAAATCTGTTATTTTTTCCCCAAGGCAGCAACATATTAAAAGTTTAGTTTGAACGCAATACCCCTTTAAACTGTCTGCTCCACAAATGTAAAAAGTAAAAAAAAGCTGAACAAATAATTGGTTATCTGTCATTTCTGTGAAAAATCATGACTAATACAGAAAAACTCGTATTTTCAGTAGTGTTTTGTTGAGATTGTTTCACGATAACCCACTTTAAGATAGCTATGAAAGCTAGCCTCTCAATTATGGAAAATCTTGTCAAAACCTAAATCTTTAAAATGTGTTTAAAATGTAAAGTATATAAGGCTGTAAATGTCTTTGGGGCTGTAAATGTGCATAATGATTGCAGTAAAGATTTTAAAATAAACATTTTGGCTACGTTTCCTATCACATAATTTAGATGTAAATAGTTCTGCAGATCCTTTACAAACTCCCCGAGTTAGAAATGTTTTGCAGTGCTATAAGGATTGACAACATCGTAAGACTTTTCGTGCCTGCACTGCAGTCATTATTTGCTGTGGTTTTGTCATTTTTAACCTTCTCTAGGTCATGAGAGGAGAACTTCTGCTTGGTTTATGAAATGTGACAGCGTAATCATATGCCCTCGCACATGAAATCTTGCATAACACTATATATGAAAGAACATTTTAGTATGGAGACTGCTCTCTTTCTATTGCCAAAATAATTATTTAGTGGTTTATGAAAGTTTTGGGAAAACTGGATGATTAGAAAATATGATGTAACTTAGGTACATTCATGGGGTGTTCATAAAAGGTTACATGCTAGGATAACCATTTTAAAGTTAGTAGATTCCTACCCATTACTGAACCATGTAAACGCTATTCTGTTCAATAATAAAATCCCATAAGATTAATCAGCTTGGTCATATATAACCGTTTTTATCTACTGCGGCAGTAGATTTCAGTTAGATTATGAGCACACATTGGGGACAGGAACTGATGTGAATGAGTATATTTGTGTATAGTGATAAATAAAATAATCTAGATAACCGAGGGAAAAACTTACTTTTCTCTGCATTAGGCCAGCTCTTTAGGCCAGGACTTTTCAGAGTATTCCTTTATTCTGGAAGAGAGCTCCTTAGCATAATTTTATCCCAGGGAGCAATGCGTGGCCCATAAAACTTTCTATGCCACCTTGATGGTCATGTTATTCTGTTAATCCCACATCAAAGGCCTTTCTCAGCAACATTGTCTGCACTGACGAGGGGTGAGAGCCCTAAAATAGGGTGGATAATTCTGTTTTGAGTGGTAATCCCCAGTCATGTTAAGACCCCTTAAAGTGATATTTTCACTCCCCTTTACATATAAGGAGTTCTCAGCAACATTCTTAAGCTGATATTCTAGACATTTCATATCTTACTGCATAAAGGATTTCTTGGTGCTCTCTACAGTCAAAAATGCATGTCATTATTGGTGGACAGTGCCTTATGGGCGGGGCTTTACACTGTATTTGTGAAGGAAGATTTTAATGTGTAGAAAGAGCACAGCATTGAGAGTCATATTAGTGGGTAAAAGAGAGGGAGAGATTAAAGGGGTAGTGCGGCGGTAAAAAAATATTGACAGAATAACACATATTACAAAGTTATACAACTTTGTAATGTATGTTATGTCTGTGAATGGCCCCCTTCCCCATGTCCCACCACCCCCACCCGTGTATCCGGAAGTGTGGTGCGCTATACATACCTGTCACGTGCCGACTCGTCTCCGATCTTCAGTCTGCGATGTCTTCTTCGGGCGGCCGGGCCGAATCCCTCCGAGCGTCCTGAGTGCCGGCTGCCCTCTTCAGCGTCATTGTCGATTGGCTGAGCATAACTGTGCTCAGCCAATCGCGGCTGAGCATCTGATGACGCTGAAGAGGGCGGCCGGCACTCAGGACGCTCGGAGGGATTCGGCCCGGCCGCCCGAAGACGACATCGCAGACTGAAGGTCGGAGACGAGTCGGCACGTGACAGGTATGTATAGCGCACCACACTTCCGGGTACACTGTTAGTGTTTTTGGGGGGAGAGCTAATCGCGGAGAATGAAGCCTATTGAAGCTACAGTGATGGCCAGAATAAACACTGTAGAATAGGTTGTGTGAGGGGGCAGAGAAGAGAAGGGTATGCAAAGTATGGATCTGAGTCAGTTCCATTCTGATTTTTTTTTTTTTAAGTCAGGTACTTTTTATTGAGTTGTTTTTTCCCCACAAAGGAGGATAACACATGTTTGGAATTATACATCATTTGATTCAAGAGTACAATGATGATCCGGCAATGTTATATATAACCCATAAAGAAAACAAAAGAAAAAAAACTAATCACCTATATCCTGCATGAAAAGTGAGAAGCTTAGACAGGTGTATTTTACAGAAAATAACTGATCAGAACTAGTGAGAATTTGACATTTAAAATGAATATCTTTAAAGCTGCGCAGCTGTGCATTAACATCTATCAGTTATCTGATTTATCATTATTTTAACAGGGTTCCTGCAACTCTCCCATAAGAATATTGTAGGTTGTCCAATCAAAAGCAGTGCTAGGGTTGGTATAAACACGTAACTAATGTACACTGTTTGGAATCAGTGCTCACAGGCTACTCTAACCTACCTACCGATTCCAACCTACTGATCTATCAGCAGGTTACTCTAACCTGCTGCTAGATTCCCTTTACAATATAGACCTGAAGGAGTTCTCGTACTACTGACATTATAGATTGTCACATACCTTCTGTATATAGTAGCTTGTAATGAAGTGATAGTATTTTACTTAATATTCCTTCATCCTTGTGTCATCAAGCACATCAGTATAATAGACCGTATAAAATCTTATATATAACATGTAATGGGGGGCATTACAGGAATAAATACATTATATTCTAAATTTAATTTTGCTTCCATAAAAAGTAATAGAATGAAGAGGCAGTTGTAACAAGGGAAATAACATCAACCATTTTCTCTTAGTTGCTGGGTAAAGAACAATCTACTCATTTTAATATCCATGCACATGAATCTGTAATGAAGATTAGACTCATCATATGTACAAAATCATTGTTATATGTGGGGAATTACATTCCTTTACGCTGCCGCCGCTAGATTAATGTGTGCTGTATTCAGCTGATCTTCAGGCCTTTGGAGAGAAAGGAAAAAAATCATTACTGAAGTACAAAATGGTTTAATCTTGTTCCTTTCAAGCCTCAGTATTGTAAAAGCTGACAGCATTGTTCACATTTACGCTGGAAAAATGTAAAAAAAAAAACCTGACTCATTCAGCAGTTTAGGCCAATTTAAAAGTGACCCGTATGAATCTCTGAGCTGTTAAATTAGGTCGAAAGAAGAAATGTTTGTCACATTGTGAACCTTGTCCCACTGGAACTAATAATAGGGCGTTTTGTAGGGAAATAGGTTGTGCACGTACCAAAAGGGGATTTTGTTTGCAAGAAAACAAATGGCATAAACCTAGAACTCCTAATAATTGTCACTCTAACTAAAAAATGCCCATGTTAAAAAAAAAAAAATCTGATCTGATCCTGAGGTCATTTGGCCTTTACAACAACCTTGAAGCATACCTACTATTTAAAAATAAAGTAAAAAGAAAAATAGATTTTATTAGGCAAAATACCTTCTTTCATAAGCAGACAGAGAGGATGAAGGGATTGAAGGGATTCTGGCCCCAGAAATTGCTGAGATGATGGACTAGACTGCTCAGTGTTGGAGGTAGGATTTCTGGATCTAGATCTGTTTGGGCTAGGTTCACACTATGTAAAAACAATGGCTGTATTTAACAACAACAGCTGTTGTTGTGCAAACTACGGCCATTTTTATGGAATACAGCCGTTGTTTTTACATAGTGTGAACCTAGCCTTACACTGGATAGGAGCCAGCACAGAGGTTAGTCTCCATCCTTACTGCAGCAGACAGAGAAATGGAGTTTGCAGGTTGGGTGGGAGAAGGGATTACTGATACACTGGCTTTGTAAATTTCTATGTGAGCAGAAATGAAGTAAATAGCAGCATCACAGCAGGCACTGAAACTTAAAAACTGAACAGGCTGTACTGTGCAGGGAATGAGTTACATGGTACACTATTATAGATGGAGTGCTGGTGGTGGGTGGGGGCAGTTACCGATTTGCTGGCTTTGAAAGGTCATGTGTGAACAGAAACTAAACAGCTGAGGCAAAGCAAACACAAGGTTACAATAAGCCCGTCTGTGATGAGAGGGAAGCCTGTACCTTGTATGGATAAGGCCCACCACTTTCAGGAACTCCACTTTCTTTAATCCGACGTGCTGCGGCTTTGGTTTGAGATGTATTTCACCTTTCAACTCACAGCAAAGAACAAGTTGCAGGGAAGGGAGACTGCAAACACAAAAACACAGAGAAATGCAACAGATCACCGCAATGGCATGATGCAGACCCTCTACAGATATGAAAATCACTTAAAGCAGCCCCACAACTGCTAAAAAAACTCCATAAAAATAATGAGGCTCTTTGTATACCATTTGCAAATAGTGTAAACAATCCCACCAACGATATGGTGGCTCATGCTCTTGATGGGTTTACACTGTACACTGTCTGCTTTCTTCTGCTCTTGGTCTCCACAGGACATGGCTGCTTAGCATAGATAGCAGCGCTGTCACTGCCAGAAAATCCAATTCACCAGGCGGATGAAGAAAAACTTGCACTTTGGTTCTGAGGAAGGGAGGATACTCTCCCAAAACATGTTAACGATGTGCAACTAAATAAACAAGTTGTTCTTCATCCGCCTGGTGAATTGGATTTTCTGGCAGTGACAGCGCTGGTAATGGTACCAAATTTTATTTATTTTTTTGGGGGGGGGGATTTTTCTTTTTACACTTGTTTACACACAACCCCCCCCCCCCCCCCCTGGGAGCATCCCGTTTAGAGGCACCACCAGCTTTTGCACACCTGTGAATCCAGCTAGCAAGCGAGAGACCCTGCTTAGATGTATACCCTAATTAGGGTGATACGCTACTAGCCCAAGTGGCTTTAAGGTGAGCACAATACCACCCCTACACTCTCCACGTTTGCCTCTGGTATCACACGAGGCGCCTGTGCCTCTTTTTGTCTTTATTTTCAGTTAGCATAGATAGCACTATAGTGTCTATGCCAAACGGCCATTTGCTGTGGAAACAGCACATCACTGGAAGTTTTCAGAATGATGACAGAGAGCAGAGAACAGTGGGCAACCAAGGAACCAGGTGGGACAGGTAAGTATATTGCACTGTTGTGTCCCCTGTAGTTCCAGCAGAAGCAGTTTGTAATTTAGGCCGGACAACCCTTTTAAGTTTCCTTTGCATTGGCAGTGAGTTAGGTTTCTTCTGGGGGATAAGGAAGAAGTCTTAGGGTAGCTTCAGATTTTCTGCTGCAGCAGATCTGCAGCAGATTTGATCTAAATAACTGAACACAGCATCAAATCTGCACCATCAAATCTGCTGCAGATCCGGTGTGTGTGAAGGCACCCTTACAATGAAATGAATAGGTCTCATTGCACAAAATTCACTTCAAAATAAATTATTACATGCTGTAGTTTATTTGGATGAATAGATGGGTGTATGAACCGCAGAGCCAACCAATCCTTGGTGTTAATTAGGTAAAGTAACCTAAGATATAATGTTAAGCCAAGAGCTGTCTCTCCTGTCCCCTCATACACAAATATGGTCAGGTTTGTCTGGCAGTGGCTTATCTCTCTTCAGTGCAAAAGGATCTTCCCTGCCATCTGCATCGGCTTAGATTGGAGTCAGGAGGCTCCCATACACATTAGAGGATTAACCAGTTCTGCCAAAACTTTCTGGTTTGGCTGAAATCAATCTAATATTCGTCCAGTATACAGTATTAGGGCTACTCTGTTCTTCTGAAAGCGAGCTATTTCCACTATACCCCACCAGTATCAGATCCCATCTATAGGACTGTGCTTAGCATTATCTTGAACATAAATTGCTCAGCAGAGACCTGATTTATTTACCAAGTTCTGTCATTAATTTTATTTGTTTCAGTCACATAACTTAGTCAAACGCTAATTGAAATAAGATCTGCAGTTACTAAAAGGTGTCGGAGTCACACTTATCTGATCACTAACAGATTGAGTTTGTATAGTCATGGAAAAAAAACCACTATACAGTGCAACATAGCAGGGTATGTAATTGTAGGAGAATAATTGCTCTGTTTTATCAAGCTGTTAGGCATAAGACGCTTTCCCTCAATGCCTTTAAATGTACAATAGGAAAATGCAATTATTCCTCTGTAATTATACATCTCGAAATTGTCTAGAAGCACTTGGAACAGGAAGAGAGAGCCCAGTAAAGGCTCTGATTGCAAATAAAAAAAAGAAACACGCTTTCTATGGCTCCTGGAGAAATCTGTAGAATTAACGTGGAATATAGAAAGTAGCCTCCATGGAGCTTTAAAGTAGGGTTCAAGATAGTCTCTTTGCTTCCTCAATGAAAGTGTTCAATGCTTTCCCAAGAAGTTTAGAACTCTTTTAAAGGCTAATATCGTACTGCAAGTAATAGTTTCCAGAGAGATATGCAGTGAACATATGGCGTTGTTAGATAGAAAAACACTGAAGGCCATTTATATAAAAAGTACCAATAATGTTTTAGGAATCTTACTATTATTTGGTCCTGTCATAGTGGTTTTAACTAGCAACAATATAACTAGCGTTTCTCTAGAATGTCTTCTGTTTTTTTGTAGGAAACCAATGGAAAAATGGAACCAGCTCCAACTGGTGCGTTAAAAAGTATATTTTTATTGAAAAAAAAAAATATAGGTAAAAAACATAGATATCCACAAATAGCCATGGATAGCCATGATTAAGTCGTTTGGGCTCTGAAACGCGTTAGTGTTATATGTGGATATCCATGTTTTTTAATTTAATGTTTTTTTCAATAAATTCTGAACTTTTTAAAGCACCAGTTGGAGCTGGTTCCATTTCTCCATTGGTTTCATGCATATTGGACGTAAGTTGGTCCGTGTACACCGTGCTCCACTGGGAACTTACCTTCTGTTAACATTGGGTGAGCTGACAACTTTTTGCCTTTTGCATTTTTGTATTCTGTTTTTTTTCTTAGCCTTCTCAATGAGGTTTTTATGCATTTTATAATATCCTTCCTTCTTATATTTAGTGTAGTTTGAAAGTAGGCACCCAATGGCCAAAGCATTTTACCAATATGCAGTGTGCATATAGCTGTATCACTAAACCCTAGAGATTCCAGAAGTATTGATAGCGGCTAAAAAGTGGCACAAGCTAAGGCATATGTCTCCTCTACACACACACAAATTATTTAGATACATATATATTTTACCCATAATATTAACTCACTGGCTCACAGATGAAGTTTTGTCAGATTTTTTTTTTTTAACTATTCTGGCTTTTCTATCTAGCCCAGACCACCATGATGACTTCTTCTAGGCACAGTGTTGCTTTTCAAAGTTTGCAGCCCAGATCTCTTTGGTTCCTAATTTTTAACTAACTCTGCATCTCATGCCCCCCTTAGTAATGTGTTTCTGCTTAATTTGTCCCTATTACAGCTGTATTTTACAGTGTTCTGAATGCTGTACTTAAAAAAGAATGGATTCATAACTGTTCTCCTGGAAGTAAGATCGCCAAACATCTACGGACTCACATTGTGACCCAGAAGTTAGTGGTGCTCAAACCTCACCTCACAGTGATAGCGCCACATTTTCTAACCCATACAATAAAAGTTGATACAGGGATAGTGCTCCTCTTAGTGTACCATACAGAGTTCCTCTCAATTTCCACAAATGTTATCAGTGCCCACTTTAGGTCCCACACAGTAATAGTGCTCCACTTAGTGCCCATTTTAGGTCCCACACAGTAATAGTGCTCCTCTTAGTGCCCACATCCTGCTTCCTGTACAATAATAATGTATGGTATGCCACCACATAATATTCACCACTGGTCTGCCCCCTATACAGTAATAATTCAGCTTTGACAGTAATAATGACTTTTCTTTTTGCCCAAGCACACTAAGAATAGGCCTTTAGCGCCCACCACACAGTAAAAATGGACTATATCAAACTAGTGAATTAAAGGGGTACTCCGGCGAAAATCTTTTTCTTTCAATTCAACTGGTTTCAGAAAGTTATATTGATTTGTAATTTACTTCTATTTAAAAATCTCAAGTGTTCCCATACTTATCAGCTGCTATATGTCCCGCAAGAAGTGGTGTATTCTTTCCAGTCTGAGGCAGTGCTCTCTGCTGCCACCTCTGTCCATATCAGGAGCTGTCCAGAGCTGTAGCAAATCCCCATAGAAAACCTCTGCTCTGGACAGTTCCTGTCTTGAACAGGGGTGGCAGCAGAGAGCACTGCGTCAGAGTAAAAAGTAAACACCACTTCCTGCAGGACATACAGCAGCTGATAAGTATGGTAACACTTGAGATTTTTAAATAGAAGTAAATTACAAATCTAAATAACTTTCAGAAACTTGAAAAAATATATATTTTAACCGGAGTATCCCTTTAAGATGAAACCCAGGCCCCAGAGTTGTGACTTTGTAATAAAAATGGCGCAGAACACAGAGCCAACCTTCCTAATTTTATTAGTAAAACAAGTCGGGTTATCATTAGAAGGGCATGTTTTTATTTTAACATAATTTATTTAACCACAAATTATATAAATGTGTCACAGAATCTAGTTTTTTTTTCTCCAATTTTACCTGTACACTTCCATGCTCATCCTTGTTTTTCAGCATAGCAATTCCAGATACATAATATATTGAGCTGTGTGTCAAACTAGCTGTACAAGACACATGAAATGCTCCGATTGTAGTCATTTTACCAAAACACAAATCAAGAACATGTCACAGTAACCCAAACAAATCTGTGTATGGTACTCCATTTACAACTCTTCCAGCAACCTATGTGTTGTGTCCTCAAATTTACTGAAACTGCAGATGTACTGTTGATGTTGGTGAATGGAAATGCAGAGCTCTTCATCGAAGATTTATAACCCATTCCAACATCTCTACACCAAATTGTTTTTTCAAAGTATGATAGATCACCTTACATCTCATGCAGCTCGGGCTTTATTTCCAGCACCAAATTTGTGTATTTCTTTATGTACTGTACAAAGGAACATATAATCGTGATTGCAGAATTCGAGGGTTTATAGATGTGGTGTTATTTTTTTTATTTATTTTTTTTAATTCCCGGGAAATGGTTTGGAAAGGTCTTTTAAAAATTTAAAGTTGTTGTATCTTGAATCTATTGCTCAAGCAAGGGTTAAGTGCATCAAAATAGTTATCATTTAATTTAAATGGGAAAATTTGCAAAGCAAAGTACCTCCCACCACCACCATAGAAATTATGTGCCCAGCATGCATCATTTTTTTCTTTCTACACTTTTATTTCCGCTCAGTAGGGGTCCAGGTTCTCATTAAAGATGGTTAAAGGAGATTTACTGGCTGCGCTCCATAGGGAAAAAATATGTGGAAATTAACTATTCTCCAGAAACAAGGAAAACGGTCTCTCTAGTGCCGATGTCTGACAGGTAAAAAGGGCTCTTTGTCTGTTGGACATTGAATTACTTGGTAGCTGCCTTTAGATAGCGCCTTAAACACATACTACTTTATTATAGTAATGTGCCAAAATTTACAATCATATAGAAACAGAATAGAAAAAAAGAGCATGTTTAATGATATGGGGGGGGGAGAGATTTATTAAAGGATGTATAATATACACTGGTTTCCACAGCATCCTCCGTCATCATGGCACCATGAAAAGGAAGATGCTCCCTCACCATCGTAAGGACAGGAAACAGATTGGTTAAAATACATTCATGTAGCAAACTTGCCTGCTCCTCTTGATATGCTGCTCTTTTTTTTCGCCATTGTTGACAGATTGTTGTCAAGGTTACAGACCACAACTCTGCTCTAAAAACAATGGTCTGGCTGGTATATATATTGATATACATCTACATTATAGCTATACACACACCAGCCAGTTCACTGTTTTTAGAGCAGAATGGTGGTCTGTGACCTTGACAACAATCTGTCAACAATAGGAGACAAATCAGGAGCAGGAGGCAAGTTTGCTAAATATTATGTACTCTACAAATCTACCTATATTGGTTGAGACTGAATAACCCCTTATGGGATCATTCTACAAGAGAAGCCCAGCACTCTACCACTTAGGCAGAAAAAGCTCATGCTTTTCCTAACAAATTTGCAGGTCAAACCTATATACATTTGCCAGACATTATAGTCTGGATATTTCAACCAATCAATATTGCTCGTATGGTTGTAAAGTCCTTTGGACAATTGTTTCTCCCTAAGCTAGTTATTTGGTGTGACTCTTTTACGTGGTGCCATGATGAAGGGGATGGCTGCGGAAAATGTAAATTATTCCTACCAGTACCTTTTTTCATGAACAGACCGGCGGCAGTGCGGGGATGCTGGTTCAGCGGCCCTATTTTTTAACCGCTGCCTTGTTCCCTTGCACCGCCGGTCTCTTACTGAGCACCAGCCAGACATGAAGCACTGGAGGCGGGCCCGCCGACCCCAGTGTGCCAGCACCCCTCCCCTCTGTGACGCAGCTTCATTAGAATCAATGGAGCCACATCACAGAGGGGAGATCATCACACTGGAGGCCGGCGGGGTCTGGACAGTATTCCATAATAGAACGCCGCCAAAGCGATGTATCTAGTGGTACATTCACTTTAACCTCTCTCTACAAATATAAAAATAATCAGATATATATATAAAATTTATCATGTTTACTGGTTCTCTTTTAAACCACATCTGGATTGTAGAACAAATTTTTGCCCTAATCCCATAAAACTAAATGTGGCAGACAGAAGAGAGTCGTCATCTCTCTGCCTTGGCATTCACACTTCATGCTGTTCATAGGATTGCCACAGCCAGTGGATGTAAAACCAAAATGTGCATTTACTGGCAGCAAGCATAAATCTTGAAAATGGTGAGTGATATACAAAGTATATAAAAATGTTGCATAAGTTTTTAATGCACAATACTGAAGCTTTATTTACATAAAACCCCTAAAAAGAACATTTTCTTTTACACGCTGCGATCTGGAATACAAACCACACTTGTACTGCGTTTGCTAGGAGCCTCTCTCTTAATGCTCTCTGCTTCTCTGGCTATGTCTGATTACATTTTCTTCACTTCATAGTGTCTTAAAAGCCTCAAGGTTGCTGTAATGTCTGCAACTGCATTAATCTTAATGGCTAAAACACTCCGCCTAACTGTGTACTTTTACTAAATTCTCAGTATGCCATTTTCGGCAGATTATTACTATTATTATTATAATATTATTAATATTATTATAACCATTATTCTTATATTACTATATTATGAATATTAACATTAAAAATATATGAATCTTGTATTAAGAAATTATAATTTTAGTGTGTGTGTGTGGGGGGGGGGTTGTTGCCCATAGCAACCAATCCCAGCTCAGCTTTTCTTTTTCATTATATATTTTTCATCTATCTCTATATTTAGAAAAATGCTTTTATTCTATAGTAAAAAGTGTCAAAAAGGCTTTCCTGAGCTCCTGAAGTGCAGCAAGCTGTTAGGTTATGTTCACACTGCGGAATCAGCGCAGAGACTTCAAGCACATTACCCCAGACAGCCTCTTTTTGAAGTCCCGCCCATTCAATAGACTCTGCCATCCTCCCAAAGAATTTATATGTCCCCTTCATGTTTAAAAGGCCATAGCGCTTGCATTTTTTTCACCAATAGATCCAATTGTACTTTGTAAAGATATGCTTAATTTTTCCATAAAATGTGCAGTGAAACCAGGGGGGAAATGCTGCTCGCCATGTGATAAAACTGAGATAACAATTTTCTATGTTGTGCTCCTCACTCATGTCCGACCCACTGTGTGACGTCACTTGCCTCGGCCACCCATGGCCGATGTGGGATGCGATTGGCAAGAGCCTCTACTGAGAACTTCGAATAGTGACAGTACACTACTGTCATTTATTTATTTTTTTTATTTACTTTTCAGGTTACAGGTTTACTGCAATTATCCATGATTCAGTACTTGATTGCTACAGGCTGCTGAAGGCAGCTGTAGCAATCACTTATGTCAGGCAGCCTAGGAGGCCTTGGGCTGCACTAAAAATGGATCAGCTTCCAGCAGTCTCGCAGCAACCACCAGTGACGCTTGCCAGTGCCATCTAAATGCAGATGTCAGTTAGTATTTAGTTAAATCGGACCTATTCAAAGCACGGCCTATGCGCTCCATAAGACCCGCTAACCATTTCTGCCTTGCCTGCATTCCTAGAAGCTGCGGCATGCACCTTCTAAGGATGCAGGGTGAGTGGGCTGAACATAAGAATAGAGCAGCAGGACCTGTCAGCGTCCTGCTGCTCTATTCATTGTCATAGGCTATGAGCAGCCGGGATGTGATCTCTCCAGCAGACGCAATTCTTTGCACCTGCTGGAGGACGTATTTGGCTGAAGACACTGGAGCTAGAAGATGGAGGGTCCTGCTCCATTCCTACAATAGGTATTGTGTTTTTTTTTCTTTTTTAATACTACTGTAGGTGGGGTCTGTACACAGCTGGGGGCATTTTTACTGTGGTTGGGGGGCTGTATACAGCAGGGGGCAATCAGGGCTGTATTTACTACTAGGCACCTGTGGTCCAGTGCCTAGGGGAGCACCTTGCAGGGGGTAGCGCCAGGGAGCAGGGGGAAAAGAACAACAACTCTTGTTCAAACGTGCCAGTAAATCTGGTGTCTTTTTGAGGGGGGAATGTTGGTATTGGTCAGGTCTGGTGTGGCAGTGTTAAATGTGATGCCTTGAGCTTTTACCTACCATGATAAAACATGAAAAACACGATTCAGACAATGTATCTACATGTGGAGAAATGTATGTGGCCAAAACCACACTCCCATTTCTTCATGAAACTAGTTGGTGCGTGAAGATGGGGTGTCTTCAGGTTTAGTGCCTAGAGCAGCAGCAGCTGTTAATACGGCCCTGGGGGCAATATTATTTTGGGGGCTGTACAAAACAAGGGACATTATTACTGTGGGTCGGGGGCTGTACACAACAGGGGGCATTATTACTATGGGTGGTGGTGGGGGTGCATAGCAGGGGGCAGGTGGGGGTTGCATAGCAGGGGGCAGGTGGGGGTTGCATAGCAGAGGGATTATTACTATGGATTGGGGGTACATAGCAGTGGCACTATTACTAAAGATGGGGGGTTGCATAGAAGGGGGATTATTACTATGGATGAGGGGTGCATAGTAGGGACATTATTATTGTGGGTGGGTAGGGGTGCTGTACACAACAGGATCACTATTATTATAGCTGGGGGGTGCATAGCAGGGGGCATTATTATTATTATTATATGGGGGTCACAGCAGGAGACATTATTACTATATTGGGGGGTGGGGATGTCATAGAAGGGGATAATTTACTATATGGGGGATCCTACATACAGGAATAACCCACATACTTTCTCATTTTACTGTGCATGACACGAAACAGCAGAATTACTACTATATGGGAAAGGAAAAGGAATTTGAAGGTAACGTGCGGAGGCAAAGAGATTTGTCTTGCAGGTTCTGAAGCTATCAATTGTAGTTTGCTTGATGAGATCATCATGGAGGCCTGGGCCAGATAGAGAGGAAATGGAAAGTAACTCAGATTAAAGAAGATGTCACCTGTGAGTCTGCTCTATTCCCCCCCCCCCCCACACACACACAGACACACACCCTCCTCACTGCCATCCCCACGTACCAGTCTGGCCCTTGAGAACAATTTCAATTTCTTATGTGGCCCCATGGCAAAACGAATTACCCACCGCTAAGTTGAATAGTCGGCTTGGCTGATTGCTCCATGACGGCTGTAAATGGCAACCTTTAGCTGCTGATATCAACTGGGAAACGTAGTTGTTGTGAGCCCTTTTCATGCCCCTTTACCCCTTTAAAAAAAAAAACAAAGTGCGGCATAGTAATTGTTAAGAATTCTTTGTTTACAAGTCTGAGAAGAAATAGTTTACCCTTATGTGTACAGTTCTGTAACTGTATTCTTTGGATAGACCTATTCTTTGATTACATGGAGGACACTATTATTATAGTTGTTCCAAAGGGGATAAAGATTCTTTGATTTGTGTCTCTTAAAGGCTTTATAGAGTGGCCCAGATAAACTATTGTAATCCAGACCATTTAGGGTTGCCTTTTGTGACACAAATGCATGTAATTGTGTGCTACACTTTGAAAGCGAGAACCCACACAACCTTACAAATTGTGTTTTCAAGTCGATAAACCCAACAGATTTATTGTTGAAAACTAAGAAATTGCTAGTAATTTTAAAGTGGTTAGAAAAATACAACAGAATAGTGTAGGTAGCAAAGAATTAAAAACATTTTTTATAGGTCCTTTATATCTCAATTTTTTTTTAATTGAGTATATTCGAAATTTACGTAGAATTGAAATATCAGTGGATTTTTTTTTTTTTGGTTTGTTAAAACCTGATTGATGAACTACTCAATGTGTGTTTTATCTGTATGCCCTGTTACATAAATCTGGTGGGGAAAAAAAAACAGATAAAAATCCAAAACATTGGACTATTAACTTTGTATAAAAAATGTGGGCTCTTAAAGGACAACTCCAACAAAAAATTACCCAGTAAATAAAACACATTGCAAAGTTATATAACTTTGTACCATGTTTTAATAACTTTTCTGCCCCCCTTGCCTGTATTTCCTCCCTCGTACCTGATACCTATGCAGGCATTGGGAAAGTCCTCAGTGGGTAAGTAGTCATGGCTGGCAGGAAACATCTTGACTGATCCAGCCTCTCTGGAAGCATCAGTGATTCTGCCAGATGCTATGCCAAGAATCACGCTCAGAGAGGTGTGGCTAGACATGATGTTTCCCGCCAGTTGTGACTACTTATCCACTGAGGACCACTCTGATGCCTACAAAGGTGTCATTTACATGCAAGATTTACTAAGTGATTTTTCGAGGGGGGGGGGAGGGTAGCAGTATGGTTAGGAACAGTGCTACATGGGCTGTATTGCACTGTATTTATACCTGCATGTACAATGTTCTGGTGATTGTTTAACTTTAAATCTTGTTAAAGATTATGTATTGCTTAAAGGGGACATCCACCCTAGAGCTAAAAAATTAAATGCCCCCAAACCATACTCATCAAGTCGTCCTGAGTATTTTGAGCGGCCTCCTGTCTTTCTAGCTGCCGCAATTCCTGAGTTACAAGTTTTTCTCATCATGCATCTCCCTGATTGGTCCATTTGCGTATATGCCCCCTTAGTGCTCTTTTCTGCCCACTGCTGTCATTACTATTGGACAGTAAACAGAACAGTTTTTTTTACTGATTTTGCATCACATCATCCCAGTATGTATTCCATACCAGCTGATGATGTAGCAGAGCTGACGCACGTATGGTATGGCTATAGGTGGGGGGTGTTGTGTAGGTTTAGATCTCTGCTTTCTATCTGTGAATGAAAACATTCTAGTTCCGTCAGAGAAGACACAGAGAAGATGATTTTAGATGTCCAGAGCTGGTAAGTAAGATTGATACAGGGATAGGATACAAGATTATTATACGAGATATGCTAGATAGGTTATACGAGATGTAGGGTGGTATTGGTAAGTAGGGATCCTTTAGAATATTGTTTTTGTTACCTGAATAACCCTTTTAATAAAAAAATCTTTTGTTGGATTACCTAAGAAGTCAATGAATGATAAATCTGTATAAAATTAGTTTTGTTTTTTTTGCTATGATGTATAAAAAGGTTAGGTAGAAATCATGATTAAATGTAGGAAGGCTTTGAGTTTTGTATTGTTTTTATTTTATTGTTTGTTTTGCTGGAACTCCTGAAAAGTATACAATGAGAAAAGCTCCTAGTAATAGCTGTGGCTGGTCTCCATGGGTCTCTTATGAAATCTATTCTGCTATTAGAGATAAAAGCAATGGCAGCCTCCCAATTTACTCAATACTTGTATTCATTTACAGAAAAAGTACTAAAATAAAAAAGATAGTTTAAACCATATTAGTAGTCATTGGCAGAATTATATTGTTTACAGAGATACCAAAGGAGCAGTTTTCATAAATATTACGTTGTGCCTACCAGTTCTGTCATTTGCTTTGTAGATAATGTAATTGTCAGTTTGTAGATTTATTTAATTGTTAGCATCAAAACCCGAAAAAGAATCCGTTGCTTTTCTCAACCATCTGCCCACCCATTAATCATCCCATAACTGTTAAAGGGGTACTTCAGCAAAATTTTCTTTCTTTCTAACAAAACACGGAAATCACTGAGCTTAGGGAGACTAGCAACAGAAACATCAAATGGAGTACTTACTGAAGAGTCTCCACTGATGCATTGTCCCCTATAAATTTAAATATGCAAAAGAAGGGTCCGTGGAGTCTCAGTTACGAGTCTCAAAACACAGGAATAGCCAGATATACCTCCAGGGGAGGAAAGCCTATTGCCAAGGGGGTGCCTCCCAGTGGGGAGATCACCAAACCACCCTGATACACAGCCCCTTAAGTCCCACTCGGTTGTGAGTATTGGAACATAAATAGGGAAATACCAGGGTGGCCCCTTTTACGTCAAAGTCTAACTCTGTGGCGAGTATTGCGACATGACAAGGGTTTACCAAGGCAGGCATCCATCCACAGACGATCGTTTCGGGGTAGTTGACCCTAATCAGTGTGGAGTAGGATTCTGGCTAACAGGGACATTGAAAAATCCCTGGAGGGATATCTGGCTATTCCGGTGTTTTGAGACTCGTAACTGAGACTCCACGGACTCCTTCTTTTACATATTTCTTTCTTTCTAGTCATCTGATGTCAGAAAGTTATATAGGCTTAATAATCACATATACTTAAAAATGTCATGTATTCCAATACTTATAAGCTGCTGTATGTCCTGCAATGTGATTAGCATTACCAGGCTTAATCAGATTGTTTAGGAAAGACTATTGCAAAATCATGTTTTTCCATTTGTTGCTTATGAACACTCACATGTGAGAACATACCTTTAGAATTTCACCAAGATAGGCCATTACTTCTTTATTGGTACTGAGTGAGGCTTTCATGACCACCACTGATACTGATCCTCACAGCAAAGGAGCACTACATAACTTTTGGCTGCTTGCCTTCTAGTAAGCATCAACGCAACTCCATTTTTTAAATTGGAGCAGTTTTGCTGTTCTGGTCATGGTGGGTGAATGGGACCTTGATCCCTTTGTTCATGTGCTTAGTATGTTATACTAACCACTAGCCAAAATTATAAATTAAAAAAACACCCCTTAAAGGGGAAGTCCGGGCAAAATAATTTTAACATATGTTCTTGCCCAGCAAAAGGTATGAAAATTACTAACAGACACTTATTATGGGAAATGCACCTATAGTGCATTTTCCCTGCACTTACTATAGCATGGCCTGTTCAGGTCTCTGTAAAGTTGGTGATGTCACATCACATAAACTGCCAAATCCTGCTGCACCGGTGGGACAGACTGGAGCAGCAGGAGTTGGCAGTTTATGGAATATAGTAGAAGACTGCACTCTGTAGGTCTGGCGACGGTTTATGTGACGTGACATCACCAACTTTACAGAGACCTGAACACACCATGCTGTAGTAAGTGCAGAGAAAATGCACTATAGGTGTGTTTCCCATAATAAGTGTCTATTAGTAATTTTCCTAACTTTTGTTGGGAAATAACATATCTTAAAACTATTTTGACCGGGCTTCCCCTTTAAGGGTGCCTTCACACTTGTGTATGTTTGTGTGAATAATCTTTTTTGTAGGCATTTTTATATACACCAAGACAACTGAACTTCCTTGAGCGGCTCTGGAGGGAGAGGGGTGAGCAACATGGGAGGGAGAGTGATAAGCAGCACGGGAGGGAGAGGGGTGAGTGGCATGGGAGGGAGAGGGGTGAGCGGCACGGGAGGGAGAGGGGTGAGCGGCACGGGAGGGAGAGGGGTGAGCAACATGGGAGGGAGAGTGATAAGCAGCACGGGAGGGAGAGGGGTGAGTGGCATGGGAGGGAGAGGGGTGAGTGGCACGGGAGGGAGAGGGGTGAGTGGCATGGGAGGGAGAGGGGTGAGCGGCACGGAAGGGAGAGAGGTGAGCGGCATGGGAGGGAGAGGGGTGTGAGCGGCACGGAAGGGAGAGAGGTGAGCGGCATGGGAGGGAGAGGGGTGAGTGGCATGGGAGGGAGAGGGGTGAGCGGCACGTAAGGGAGAGAGGTGAGTGGCATGGGAGGGAGAGGGGTGAGTGGCAAAGGAGAGGGGTGAGCAGCCCTGGAGAGAGAGGGGTGAGCGACATGGGAGGAAGAGGGGTAATAGGGATTTATAAAACTTGTATCATCATCATCATCATCATCATCATCATCATATGTTGTTCACATATAGCCTCTTTTCCTGCCAGTACCTATCCTCATACCTTCATACAACACCATCCCTTTATAGGAATTACTTATGGATCCCTGTAACAAGCTAATACTGTAGTAAGTGCAATAAGGTTTTATTTACTGAATATGGATTCCTGGGGAACGGAGAGGGCACCATTATTTATTCAGATTTTAGATTTCAATGGAAATAGGAGAAGTACTGCTAAAGTGAATGAATATACTGCTGACATTGAAGTTATTCACATTGTTATCAAATACATTTAGGCCATGCTGTATACAATACACCTCTATATTAAGAGCACATAATGTACTAATCCTACGTCTTTCATTTTCACAAACGTTTTGGATCTTTGTCTATTGCAAAGTTATTTTTTAACTTAAATCTATTCTGAATATTTAAAGGGCAATGCTTATAATGGCAGGAAAATATAAGCTGTTAACTTTCAGTGGTAGCATAAATCGCTAGATTTTGATTAGAATTGAGGATAAGAAATTGGCAGTGTGAAAGATTTTACTGTCAGGGATTTCCACAAATTCTAATGGGTAAACATTGTTACATCATTTTAAAAGCTAAAGATTTAGATATTGTCAGGACGACAGTGACACTTTAAATTGGGATCTGTCAAGTTCCACTCTAGTTCCTGTAATTTTTAACTGACTCTCCAGTGAACCTGTGAAAATATCATAATTCTCAACATCTAAACCTTCACCCCGCCCCGGATGGCACGACTCTCACAGCAAGGGGGCGGTGATCACAGAACACCCTTCCCAGACAGCAGTGTCCTATGAGAGCTGCTCTGAGCGTCATCCCAGTGGGAAGGGTGTTCATTGATGGACATCCCCTTGCTGTGAGAGCCGTTCTGAAGATAGGCGCCATCCCTGTGGGGAAGGGGGGCATTGAGAGCCACGCCCCTTTGAGAAGCTGCACCGTCTGGGGGAGGTATACACCGCCCCCTAGACACTAGGATTCATGTGGTCCATACTGTGAATGCTAGTTACGCCTCTGGGTAGGATTAATGTTGATGTTTAATTATACCATATGCGACCTGCCCAAAAATTGTTGGTGACGTACCACAGGATACCTTTAGAAGATCGAATATTTCATGCCTTGACCGGTTACATTTTGGTGACATCCACACAATATAAGGCAGATGATTTTGAATGTTATGGCTGGTATACATAGATCAATGATTCTCATTTGTTGGCCATTACATGCCTGATGTCCAGCCATCAGTTGGAAGGTAAATGCATATACTGAAGCTGCCTTCTGCCTTTTTTTTTTATTAGGATAGGACATCAATGTCTTATACTTAGAGTCCAACTCCTGGCACCCCTGCTGACCAGCAGTGCATGATCTATAAGCATTAACAATACCAACACATAGTTATGCTTTTAATGGGGTTGTCTGGCGAGCAAAAGACAGCTGAAGCCTTGTGCTTGCAGTCACTCACTTTTTTAGATTCCCTGTCTCATTTAAGGGCTAAGCATGCAATGTCAAATAGTTTAACAGTATCTCCGATATTGCAGAGACACTGTTCAGCTATTGTACATTGTGTGCGGGCGTGTTTCGCCCTTAGGTGATTACCGTGACACAATGCAGAAGACATTAGCCATCTTCTGTTTGCCAGACAACTCCTTTAAAGAAGTTATCCAGAATTAGAAAAAGCACAGCTAATGTCTTGCAGAAACCGCGCCACAACTGTCCCCAGGTTGTGCGTGGAATTTCAGCTCTACCCATTTCAATGGGACTGATCTGCAAAGCCTCACCCAAACTGGTTTTTGGTAGAAAAGTAGTCATGTTTTTCTAAGTCTTGACTACCTCTTTAAGGTATATATGCATGGGTGTGGCTTTGAAGAAAGAGAAAAAAAATACCAAGTAGAAAGTGAAAAGACTGCAATGCTCACATGAGTGCGGCGGCCTCTTTATTCAGCAGATCTGTAAGGGCCTGGAGTTAGACTCCCACCAGTCACATATCGGTTGAGTTATTAATGAAAAGGTCCCAGAAAGATCATTTAACGGAGTCGTCTTGTTATTCAAGTGTGGTTTGTATTCTTAGTTCTGTTTCTCTTTATATATATATATATATATATATTGAATGGTACTAAGAGATAGCAAATATGACTTATGTTACAAAAGCAAAAGACAAGCAAAATGCATTTCTGGAATTTCAACTAGATAATGGAGCAATGTGCTTTTTCTTCCTCATTTTTGTAGGCTGGTCCTCCAGAGGCTGAAGATGAGCTGACGGACACAGAAGATAATGAGGAAAAAGACTTAGGCGTCATGGATGATCAGCGCAGTGTAATCCTTCACCTTATCTCACAGCTCAAGCTTGGAATGGATCTTACCAAGGTACGTAAAGAGGATTCTGCCTTATTGCTTCCATTCTATAGTTAGATTCCCTCTTCACATGAAATTAAGTAATTAAATAATATTATTTCCCAAGTTACAGTATTAACAAGCTCTTATATGAAATCTTGTCAATCACAGCAACTGCAAATGGCAGTAGATTTAACTAATCTGTATCTGTTATTAACGGTTATGGACAATGAGAAGTAAAAAGTCCTATCTCTATAGCGCAGGAAATGTCAGATTACTTCATATGTCTTTCATTATAACACAGTAAAAAAGAATATTAAGTAATAGAATATGACGTAACAGTGCTATAGCTTAGAAGGTTATCAATTTGCAGCTTTAAAAAAAACTGTGTCATATTAAGTAGTATTTATGGTGTGAGGCCTCTAAAAATGCTCATGAAAAAGATAGTTCTGCTAATTTCAGTACTAGGATGTCTACAGTATAGCATTAAATCATACTCCATTGATGGCCCTTCTGTTTTAGCATAGACTTTATGTTAAGTCCTTTACCCTGTAAAATCACATTTTAAAAGGGTTAAACGCCTGCACTTGCAAGGGAAGGGGGGCTGGGGGTTGGGCGCAAGCTTTCATTTTTTTACCAGCAAGTTAAAATGCATAATTGACGCTTATGAAGAATTTAAAGGGCCATCTCCAGGTGTGAAGTCGCTATAAGGATGTGTTCCCACAATGTAAAAATAAGATCCAATAACGACCATTGTTGCGAAACATGGCCGTTATTAATGATCATGATTATTAAAGTGGAACTCCAGGTAGAGATTTTAAAAAAATGAAACTTCTGCAGAAGCATATAGCATTACTTACCCATCTATCCCAGTTTTGAAACTACCAAAAATCCATTTCTGTACCCGCCCAAATCTGTTGCAGAACATCTAGGCTGTGTTCACACATTGCAGTTTCATTGTGTTACTGAATTATTTGCAGTGCGTTATTATTTCATTGTGGTCCCACCCACACAGCACACTGTATTCTCTATCTGTAACACCACACAGCACACTCTATTCTCTACCTGTAACACCACACAGCACGCTGTATTCTCTACCTGTAACAGCACGCTGTATTCTCTACCTGTAACACCACATAGCACACTGTGTTCTCTACCTGTAACACCACACAGCACGCTGTATTCTCTACCTACAACACCACACAGCACACTGTATTCTCTACCTGTAACACCACACAGCACGCTGTAATCTCTACCTGTAACATCACATAGCACGCTGTATTCTCTACCTGTAACACCACACAGCACACTGTATTGTCTACCTGTAACACCACACAGCACGTTGTATTCTCTACCTGTAACACCACACAGCACACGGTATTTTCTACCTGTCAGCACACGGTATTTTCTACCTGTAACACCACACAGCACGCTGTATTCTCTACCTGTAACACTGATATTGGAATAAAGTAAAGATCTTTTTTAATTTATTTTTTTTTCTTTTCATTTCCACGCACATCAAGCATCTTTTATCTTTGAAGTTGAATAAGGACTTTGTCCCATATTATCTTACAAGGGATATACTGTTTATGCCTTGTTTTTTGTCAAGGTGGGATTGCCAGTGTCTGCTCTGATCCTTTCTGCCGTTTAGCATCATTTACTTGTGTTACTGCATCATTTTTGTGAAGACGCTGCAGTACTGCAATGAAATTCCAACATGTGTGGACACAGCCCTAATTTCACTGCAGAAGTCTGCACAATCAGTAAAATTAGTGCTGCACCTGCTTCTGTCCGGTCAGAGATGGTGAATCATTCAGGGGATTGGGGATCCAGCTAAGCCTCCTGGGACATCACGCCCTGCCCCCTGTCTGCATCTTCAGTCTGTGGCTAGCAAACACACACAATGTGAAACAGAGGCATGGAATCTGTCTCCTGAGGGGGGAGAGCAGTAGGAGCAGGAGACAATTTGGATTGGCACATAGGCCATTTTTTTTCACTTCCTGGATTTCTATCAGCTACCATTGTGGCAGAACCGCACAGATATGGAAATACATTATATAGACTCATCTATATAACTTTTAATGTACTTTTAATACAAAACAAATTTTCCTTATGTGGAGTTCCCCTTTAATAATGGCCATTGTTTTGCAACAATGGCCGTTATTTGTCCTTATTTTTCATTTGTGGGAACATAGCCTACTACAGTAGGAGTGCTCTTTGATGTATATTGTAATTGAGACTTCTCGTTCACCCATAGCATTTGAATGCCGGCATTTAGCTTTATTGAAGATTTGCTTTCCTGATGAACTAAAAAGAATATTTGAATAAAGTTTTCCTGTTAGACATATTTTTTAAGAAATTTGTGATTTAGATTTTTTTTTCCATTTTCCATATTACTACGTATTTTTTTAATTCTGCAATTACGTGATCTAATAATGGACTAACACTTCTGTAGAGATCAGTATTTAGCATTCTCCTTATTATCATCATAAGCAGGATTACAATAAAGAATGACAAAGAATAAAAAAAAAATTTAATTAAGCAAATTGTAATTGCAAAGATAAAACACAATAACATTTTTTAAATAAAATATTTGTCAGTATCTGGGAAAAAAATTTGGTGGTATATTCCCTACTGGTATACAGTGCTTAGACTGTCTTTGATACAGGTCTTTAGTACCAGATTTTCTGACCTTAAAATTACAATGGGTGAATGAATGAAATAAAATATAAAAAACTAAATAAAATATAAAATACCTCATAAAAATCCAGTCTGAATACCTAGGGCAGCACAAGCCGTGAATTTGGCCCTGCTAATTTTTGTCCATTATATAGAGTCTTTCTCCTATTCTCAGGCTGCTTTCTTTACCCCCCCCTCCCCCCCCCCCCCCATTTTACTTTTTTTTTTTTTTTTTTTTAACAATTCAAAACCATGTTTACAAATCTCACAACAGCTCAACAGCTCACTGAGGGATTAGTTACTTGATGGCTAAATCTCATCACAATATCTAATCTCAGTGCTGTATTCACACCTTACCATGCTTAATACTGCTCTATAATGTCTTCTATGCTGCTGCTGCACCTTAGGCTGTGTACAGAGACATAATACAGCAGGATTCCGCCTTCTTTGTTTGTGTTCACTGTATAGGAGCCATCATAGGAGGTTACACCCAATAGCTCAGGGATTGCTGAAAATTAGAGCAGAGCAGATATCTGGTAAAAAAAATACAGATTGTATAATTGCCAGGAATCGTGCTTCTTCTTATAGACATGCACGTGACAGCTTTTCCTGAAAAGTTACCTCATTTACAGGTATATTTTAAATTTTATTTAAAAATTTTTAGATCATGTGGGGCAGTAAAGAAAACTTTTGCTGTTTTTGTCATTAGTCTTCCAGGTATGGATGCATTCGCCTGTGTATATTTTGTACTGCTGTGGTTGGTTTAGTTGTTCACATCCAGCAGCTAAGGAGGTGGATGGTTGCCATGGCAACTGTTGTTCTAGCATAAGACAAACTTTAATTGCTCCTCTAGCAACTTACAAATGGTTACATGCTGCAATGTAACCCAACAGGGAAAAGTAATGATTGTGCTTTTAATACAAGGAAATAATAAATGAAGGGATTTGGGAAAGTTGTAAGCAGATATTCAGAAATATTGTGATAATTAAATATATTGTTTTGGTTTCTCACCACATAATAGGCTGATTATCAGTATTTTCTAGCTCATTCCAATTTTGCTCTACTTCTATTTTCATTTTAAAACACTTGTATTTATTCTTTTTTCTTTCTATGTCATTTCACATTTTTTTTTCTCCATTTGGTCTTTGAGTTCAAAGCGTTTGTCCAGTGGCAAAAATGTTTTTATATATGTAGGAACAGGGCCAGCGTCAGCACCCGGCCAACTAGGGCAAATGCCGGGGCCCACAGCTCCTCTAGGGGCCCACTCCTGTTTGTTACTACATTTTTTTGTTAGTAAAAAAGAAAAAAAAGTGTAGTAACAAAGGGGACTGGGCCCCTAGAGGCCGCATGTGACAGTTAGGGGCCACGCCGATACATACTAGGGCCCCCGGGCACCTGTCTTCCTTCACAAATCTTCCCTACAGCCAAGTAGGAAAGGACCTTTGAGTGTGTAGGACCTTTGATGATGTCACGGGTCATGTGATCGGACACCTGACCTGATAGAGGGCAGCACGGTAGGCTCTGCAAACTAAGTGTTCTGTATGTGCTGGTTTCTAGTTGTTTTGTGTATAGAGGTCCTGCTGTAATATATATATATATATCTATTACAGCAGGATATATATATGTTACAGCAGGACCTCTATACACAAAACAACTAGATATCTGTATCTATCTAAGTATCTATCTATCTCCTATCTATCTATCTATCTATCTATCTATCTCTTATCTATCTATCTTCTATCTCTCTCTGTCTCTCTGTCTCTATCATATAAACAAGGTGAGACCCCTAGTTCTCCTATATACAGGTCCTGCAGTAATGTTCAGTGTGTATGTATATATATATATATATATATATATATATATATACATACACTAGGGGTCTCACCATGTTTATATATACATATATATATATATATATATATATATATATAATCATGCTGGTGCTGCTAGTTCTACTGTATACAGCTCCTGCTCTGTGTGTGTGCGCATGTGTATATATATATATATATATATATATATATATATATATATATATATATATATATATATATACACACATACACACACACACACACACACACACAGCAGGAGCTGCATGCAGGAGAGATCAGGAGATACAGGAGGAGAAAGATATGCAGCAGCCGCATGTTTCTTTTGCTGCAAATCTTTCCTCACCTGTCTCTCCATGATTTGCTCCTCAAAGGGGCCCGCCGAGGCTCTGTCGCCCGAGGGCCCACAAAAAGCTGGAGCCGACCCTGTGTAGGAAGGTAGTATTGAACTTCAGCAACTGACTGTGCGGCACAGTGCCCACAGTTTATGAGCAACCGGGGCGTGGTTTCCTCAGCAGGCGCAATAATATGATGCCATTGCGACTGTTGGAGGATCCGTCCCGCGGCAGACAGGCTGGAGCCAGAAGATGGAGGAACTTGCTCCAAGCCTGGAACAGGTGAGTATCATGTGTTTGTTTATGCTGGAGCACAACAGAGGGCATTATTACTATGGGTAAGGGGACTGTACACAACAGGGGCGATGAGTGGTGGGTACAGCCGAAAAAAGTGTAATGTTTATGGGGACCAGGTTGATGGATGCCTCACTCAGCTAGTAAGTGAATGGGGCGAGACACCGCTTCAGTCACTGATTGGCTGAGCGGGCTAAATTCAACCCGCTTGTGACGTCCAATGCGGGTCATGACGTACCCAGAAACCGGGAGAAAATTACATCCAGCGGGATATGGGAGCCCAGTGATGCGGGGACAGGTAAGAATATTGGGGGACATTTATGAAGTCCTAAAAAAAAGGCATTTACGCCTTTTCATACATGTCCCCCATTGTCTTTTTAAATTTCCCCCACCCTCTGCCCATAATGCTTTTATTTGTATAGTGCCAATGATTACACTGCACTTTACACAGTTTGCCAATTTTGATCTAACTGCATGTTTTTGGGTGTGGGAGGAAACCCACACAAACAGAGAGAGAACATACAAAGTCTTTGCAGATGTCACTCTTGGTGAACCCAGGACCCCAACGCTGTGTGACTACAGTGCTAACCAATGAGCCACTGTGCTGCCCATAGTGATTTTTGTCTCCCCCTCCCCCTGGACTTCTCCTGGCCCTCAAAATCCAATTGCTACAGCCTGTTCTAGGCACACCAAAAAGTACATTTATGTGGGCACATAAATCCATAAAATCACTTTTATTTCACATATTAATAAAACAATATAATTTAACCTACAGCCTGATGTAGTCGGGCTGCGAGAATCGTCGGGCCACGCCAGCTATCAAGGCCTAGTAGAGGCCTCTGGCTGTCATTACAACAATTTTAAATGCCATTTTTAGAATTGACAACATTGTTAAAATTGTCAACAGAGATCCCTCTGTTCTGGCTGTTAGCCATGAACCTTAGCTGCAGATAGCAGCTGAAAGCCTTTGGGTATAGAGAGGGCTCCAATTGTGAACCCTTTCTATTCCTTCTCAACAACAAAAAAGCATAAAGTACGTCATATGTCTTAAAGGGTTGAACAAAAACGTGGGTCTTCTAGTACCCATCAGCTGCCGTGTGTCCTGCAGGAAGTGGTGTATTCTTTCCAGTCTGGAAGGCACTGCAAACACAAAATCTAGAGTGCATGTAGTTACAAGGAAACCTCATAGGAATATATAGGAATAACCACTGGAAAGAACAAGCCCTGAACGTGTAACATGTACCAGTCACTACCTCACATACCCAATGTACGTTTTACATATCCTGTTTTGTCAAGGGTGAATATCAGTTATATCTGTATTTGTCAGATACTGAAAGAAAATAAGAAAGCGGTTAGTTCACATAGCGTGTCATCGCAATTTAATACGTAACATATAAACAGATATCAGCGTGTGTTGTATGAATGTAAATCAGCCACAAGATTAATAATAAACGTATTTCAGTAATGCATTTCACCAGCAATTGCTTCTTCCTGTGATTATAGATAAAAACACTTGTTTTTTTTTTTCTAGAATAAAAAAAAATTATTTTCAATTATGGCTCACTGCTTTGTATAATGAAATCCATAAAACGTCTCGCTGAAAACATAATACATTAGAGCATCTTACTAAAAAGCTCCACTATTTGGAAGCAGGTATGATGTGTTGTCAGCTTTCTTACTGTGTTTTGATTAAGGGGAGAAAGCAGCTGGACTTTTTTTATATGTCACTTTGCAGAAAACCCATCTCATAATATGGAGAAACAATGGGGATGACTCTTGGTGTGGGAATGGCATTTGTTTCTTTTTAACCCCTCTGTGGAATCCACCATACATGTATGGCACATGCATGCTCGGGACTATGAATTGGAGCGAGGGCTTTTTCCACCTAATTATTTTCATTTTATCAATAACCTACTCAGATGTCTCCTTTCCAATATTCAGATGACTTCTTCCTCTGTTGCCTAGCCTTCTGCTCATGTGATATCACTTCCCGCACTGTAATATGCAGGCATTTTAATAGGCCAATCAACCAAGTGAATTGGGACATGAAGGCAGGTAGCTACTAATATCCTGGGTGGGAAGGAGCTGGTGCAGCTAATAACCACAACCTGTCATTGCACTGTTGTCTAGAGGAGCAGCATTTTGACATTTTGCTCTTCTATTTCTGAGCTTCTCAAACTCAGGCCTCACCGGCCAATCCATGTTAATGATGGGGCCTCATAAGCATATCACTAACATATACTACTGCCCAGCACCAAATACTTTCCTGCAGCACCTATATTACTCCAAACAGGTCCAGCCAAATACCACACAGTAAATATAATAATATTTCCAACAGCAGCATTGACCCCTTCAACACTCCTAATAGCAGTACTGACCTACTCAGGACCTCTTCTATTGGCAGTACTGACCCCCTCAGCACCCCTTCTAATAGCAGCACTAACCCCCTCATCACCCCATCCAATAGCAGCACTGACCCTCTCAGCACCCCTTCTAATAGCAGCACTGACCCTCTCAGCACCCCTTCTAATAGCAGCATTGATCCCTCAGCACCTATCCCAATAGCAGCACTGACCCCCTCAGCACCCTTTCTAATAACAGCACTGACCCCCTCAGCACCCTTTCTAATAACAGCACTGACCCCCTCAGCACCCTTTCTAATAACAGCACTGACCCCCTCAGCACCCCTTCTAATTGCAGTACTGACCCCCCTCGGCACCCCTTCTAATAGCAGCACTGCCCCCCTCAGCACCCCTTCTAATAGCAGCACTGACCCCCTCAGCACCCATTCTGATAGCAGCACTGACCCCCTCAGCACCCTTTCTAATAGCATTACTGACCCCCTCAGCACCCCTTCTAATAGCAGCACTGACCCCCTCAGTACCCCTTCTAATAGCAGCACTGACCCCCTCGGCACCCCTTCTAATTGCAGTACTGACCCCCTCGGCACCCCTTCTAATTGCATTACTGACCACCTCGGCACCCCTTCTAATAGCAGCACTTGACCCCCTCAGCACCTCTTCTCGTAGCAGCACTGACCCCCTCAGCACCCCTTCTAAGAGCAGAAATGACCCCCTCAGGACCTCTTCTAATTGCAGTACTGACCCCCTCCGGCATCCCTTCTAATAGCATTACTGACCCCCTCGGCACCTCTTCTCGTAGTAGCACTGACCCCCTCAGCACCTCTTCTAATAGCAGCACTGACCCGCTCAGCACCCCTCCTAATAGCAATACTGACCCCCAAAACACCCCTTTTAATTGACTGACACCTCATCACCCCCCAGTATGCATATTCTGTGGCCTTCTAATGTAGGGTGCCACAGTAGCTGACTAGAGGAGCAGGCGCTCATGACATGGAGTTCCAGCTCCTTCCTGATCAGGGAACAAACCAGGGGAGATTACTTGAGGTCACATGGCTATGTTGGGGGGCATGTTACTGGGGCATGTCCAGGGTTTTGACTTGGCCGCTTTTTGCCGTAACCACTGACCATCGGTTTGAGGAAAGGAGCAACAGATTAAGTGATTGGCAGTGACCTGCTGGGAAAACAGAGGTATCGTGCAAATGAACATTCACAGGATTGCTTGTACCCTGTGTGAAAGGGCCTGTGGTCAGCCAACAAATGATAAACAGTTGTTTGTAAGCCAATTGGATCTTTTCTGTGGCCTATGAAATCAGCGGTACCAGCCACATGTCACCCTAACTAAATGGGGGATGTGCAGGTGATAATGAATGTGAATGACTGAGTGACTGAGCCGTGTAAAGACTGTGTAAATGAGCGCCGATGCCAGGCTATGTAAAGGAGCCTAATGGTACTTTTACACGGAGCGATAATTCGCCCGATCGCACGATTAACGATTTTAAATGAACAATGTTTTTTTTATAACGATCAGCGTTAAGACGAAACGATACATCGTACGGAAAAATCTTTATCCGATCATTTTGTGATCGCTTAAGCCGATCTTACACATAGGTGAAATCGTTGAAAGAATGTTTACACGGAACGATCTGCGAATTTTTTGCGAACGACCAACAATAATTTGAGAACTTGTTGAAAGATCAAAATGAACGATTTCTCGCTCGTCGGTTGATCGTTCGCTGCGTTTACACGTACGATTATCGTTCGAATTCGATCGGTATCGTGCAAAAACGAACTATAAATCGTTCCGTGTAAAAGGACCATAAGTTGCAGTTTCTACACAGAGCTTCGATATAGGTGAGGCAACAATATGACATCACATATTGTCAAAGTAGCCCTTCCTGTGATCATACTTGGTGTTGACCTAATGACAGGCTAAGGGGGGTGGCTTCTTTGTCACAAGAGATTTTTGTAGCCAAACATGCTGCACAAGCAATATGTACACCTGCCGGTTCTTGATATACTGTACAATAATATACAAGGGTATATATAAAACACCTGTAATAGCTTTTCACAGTTTGCAGGAATTTTATAATATTCTGTAAGCAGGGATGTTATAGTATTTTACGCTGATAACCTTTACAGATTACTTTGAGAAGTAAATTAAACCTGAATAACACTGGTCATCCATTACATTTTTCAGTCAAAAATTTTTACATGCTTTTTTTCCTCTTGAACCTTTTTAGGTCTTGTGATGCAATTAGAGTATACATTTTTAGAAAACTGGGTAAATGCTAGTCCTACCTACATAGCAGTAGCAGCAGCAGGACAGACACCTGTGTTTTATATTATGGTACTAGCTCTCTTTATGGATACACTGTCAAACACTTTTGAAATCCATTGAAACACATCCCTAAAAGCAGGGTAGAAGCAAATCAAATTGGCTTCATGAAAGGAACAAGAACAATCAGGCAAAGAGGTGCTGAAGGATACAAGACTGGAACAAGTTACAATACCTAGAGTGTTAGGGCCGTATCATGTGGCGTGATGCGCTAGGGAAGCGAGTAATGACCTTTCAGCTTAGGGCTCGCTTCCCCATTGTTCCTTTCTCGCTGTACTATGCTATTACACGCACAGATAACGAGTCAGGAGCAGCAGGGGGGTGGCACCCAAATGATCCTTAGATCATTTAGGTGGCCCATTGAGGTCAGCGGTGGCCTGCTGCCGCCGCTCCTATTTCAGACTATTGCTGTTTTGTTGAAAGACCACAATCAGCCAACATCATGAATGTTGGCACGATCATGCACAATCATGATCGTTGCCTTTCCACATGTGCTATAACACTAAACAATTATCAGCATGAATGGTCGTTAATTGGCCAAGTAAGGGTCCATTTACACAGAAAGATTATCTGACAGATTGTCTGCCAAAGATTTGAAGCCAAAGCCAAAAATGGATTTGTAAAGAGGAGAAATATCAGGCTTTCCTTTATGACCTGATCTCTGTTTATAGTCTGTTTCTTGCTTTGGCTTCAAATCTTTGGCTAATAATCTGTCAGATAATCTTTCTGTGTAAATAGACCCTGAGGCAGATAATCGTTCAATGTAATAGGGCGTCGGTTCTCATTCCCCAAGCCCACTGCCATCTTAAGATACAGCCTGTGGGGGGGGGGGGACATTTTACTCCCTGGCTGTCAATAATATCTGACTCTGTTAGAGTCTATGGAGCGAATAGTAAGTTCCTGCCAACTGGGGAGTAGGGCAGACTGTCGCACATTCTCTCTAACTGTATCTCAGGTTTGCAGCCGATCACAAGAGTGAGAACTGGTGCGACTAGTAACTTTCTAAATGTCTAAGGACATTCAAAATTTACTTGAAATGACAGTAACACTTTCAGCATTGTTTTGATCATCTTAAGGGGCATTCTCATCATCAGTAGTTATTCCCTATTCATAGGATAGAGGATAAATTGGGACCCCCCCACGATTTAGAATCCTATAAATAAATGGAGCTGCAGTGTGCAAGTGCGGCCAGAGCTTCATTAATTCTTTTTGGAGCTTTTGAAAGCTGCTCAGCGCACAGCAATGCTTGGAAGTCCAATAGAGAATGAAAGGAGCCCTGGCTGCACATGTGTGATTCCATGCCATTTATTTATTCCACGCCATTTCATTTGTCATGCATTCCATTGGTGGGGATGCCAGCTCTGGGACTCCCACTGATGTGATAGTTATCCACTTTACTGTGAATAGGGAATAACTTTTGATAATAAGAATACCCTTTTATGCAGGTCCAAATGGGAAGCAAGATGACTTCTTTGATTTTTCATTTAGTCTTAATGGGTTATTTTCATAATTCAAAGTTATCTCCTATGTCCTCTTAATACATGAAGCCGCAGTGCACATGTGTGACCAGTCCTCCATTATTTCTTTATAACATTGCTGAACTCAGCAATAGGCAATGTTCAAAAGCACCATAGAGAATGAAAAGGCCATTGACCTCACACGTGTGATGTCTCTTAGTTTATAAAGAGGAGACTTATCATCCATTATCGGGATTGGTGGGGATCCCAGCTGTGGGACCTACACTAATCTGCAAACTTTCCCCTGTACTGTGGATATTACTCCTAATAATAATAAATAATAATAATAATAAAATAATAATAAATAGCATACTAATCTTTGGTTGCCCTCAGCCAGAGCAGCCTCAGAAAGCATATGTTTGACTACAAGTTGAAATTCTGAATAATGTGGTTTCATGTAACATATAAGATTATTTTTATATTTTCTAGTGTTCTACAGTTTTGTTTCTTTGTAGTTTATTGGCTGAGGCCATTTTCTCCTGAACTACTGTATTTCTTGTATTATGCATGATAGTCTTTTATCAGTGCATTTGTGTAGCGTGTATTAAAATTGCATCTATTGTTTCAACAAGATTATTCTTAGATCACATAGATAGCAATTTCTTGCCAATGAAATTCAAATCATCATTATTTTGTGATATAATTGTGATATGTAATTGCAGCTGGTCTCCTTCAGCTTTTAACCTTTGCATTGCAAACTGCTGTCATCTCCTGTTAGGTGAGTTACATCTCTAGCAGCAGATAGAACAGGCTGGAACACTGGAAGTGCAGTGTTATACATGGGAAAGAATGAACATGCAGTGTGAGCCTGTCTGCCTCCTCCAGAAATCATGAGAAATATCTGGGCACCATGAAGGGGGCCCTTGTAGTTAAAACTCCCTGCAGTTGCACTGTAGGGAGACTGAATACTCCAACTGAGTACAGCTGATTGATGGGGGGGGGGGAGGACACTTTCTAATTAACTTATTTTCAAAGGATTCTTCTAACAAGTAGGTATTGTCCATAGTGGAGAACCCCTTTAACGCTGCATTCACACTACGTATATTTCAGTCAGTATATGTATATTTCAGTCAGTATATTTCAGTCAGTATTGCAACCAAAACCAGGAGTGGATTAATAACACAGAAAGGATCTGTTCACACAATGTTGAAATTGAGTGGATGGCCGCCATTTAATGGCAAATATTTGCTGTTATTTTAGAACAACGGCTGTTGTATTGAAATAATGGCAGTTATTTACTGTTATATGACAGCCATCCACTCAATTTCAACATTGTGTGAACAGAGCCTGTCTGTGTTTTTAATCCACTCCTGGTTTTGGTTGCAATACTGACTGAAATATACGGACTGAAATATACATAGTGTGAACGCAGCCTAAATATCCCCAATAGTTGCTATGTAGAATTCACAACAACCACCTAATTTATCTGTATTGTAAATTTTCTGAAAATAGGATTAAAACAAAATATGAAAGACTCCATGTAGATTCCATGCAATGTTTTTTATATTACTAATGATACGATGAGATGCAGTAATACTCTTTATTACTATGATGTTTTTTTCATTAATATTACTTTGAAATATCATTATTATTACACTAAACTGCTAATATTTTAGAAAGTATGTAAATTACAAAGATTTTTTTTACTCATTTTACAGTAATAATCCTATCATCACTAAATCTCCTTATTTCCTCTGTTTTAAAAATAGGTTGTACTACCAACTTTTATTTTGGAGAAAAGATCCCTGCTAGAAATGTATGCAAACTTCATGGCACATCCAGATCTGCTTTTATCCATTGCAGCAGGGACAACCCCCGAGGAACGCATGATCAGTTTTGTGGAATATTACTTAACAGCCTTCCATGAAGGTCGTAAAGGAGCAGTTGCCAAGAAACCCTATAACCCAATTATAGGTGAAACCTTTCACTGCAGTTGGGATGTTCCCAAGAATAAAGTGAAACCTTGTAGAACTCACTGTGCCTCTGTACAAGCCAAAGAAACGAACACAGCCCAGGAGTCTGAAAATGAATCCTACAACGTGCGTTTTGTGGCTGAGCAAGTATCCCATCACCCTCCTGTTTCGTGTTTTTATTGTGAATGCAAAGAGAAGATGTGTGTAAATACTCATGTATGGACAAAAAGCAAATTCCTTGGAATGTCTGTTGGTGTTTCAATGGTCGGAGAAGGTATGTAGCATTTTCATGTAAAATAATTTGTTGAATACCAAGTACATTGTATGTTTCATGTATAAAATGCTGTTGGGCTTGTGGTGTTTTATTTAGTCTTATACACAATTACAGCAAGGCTATGTTCACACAACATTTTTTCCTCTCCATTTAACCCTTAGGGGACACAGCCAGTTTTCATTTTTGCATTTTTGTTTTTCCCTCCTCGTGTATATAAGGCCATAGCGCCTGCATTTTTCCACCTAGAGACCCAAGTGAGCCCTTATTTTTTGCGCAACTAATTGTACTTTGCTATGGCAGATGTAATTTTTGCCTAAAATGTGCCGGGAAACCAGAAAAAAATTCAAAGTGTGGTGAAATTGAAAAAAAAAAACGCATTTCTTTTATTTGGGGGAAATGTGTTTTTACGCCATTCACCCTGGGGTAAAACTGACTTGTTATGCATGTTCCTCAAGTTGTTACGATTAAAACGATATGTAACATGTATAACTTATATTGTATCTGATGGCCTGTAAAAAATTCAAACCGTTGTTAACAAATATACGTCACTTAAAATGGCTCCATTCCCAGGCTTATAGCGCTTTTATCCTTTGGTCTATGGGTCTGTGTGAGGTGTCATTTTTTGCGCCATGATGTGGTCTTTCTATCGGGACCTTGATTGCGCATATACGACTTTTTGATCGCTTTTTATTACAATTATTCTGGATTTGATGCGACAGAAATTGCGCAATTTTGCACTTTGGGATTTTTTTGCGCTGACGCCGTTTACCGTGTGAGATCAGGAATGTGATTAATTAATAGTTTGGGCGATTACGTACGCGGCGATAGCAAACATGTTTGTTTATTAATTAATTAATTTATTTTTATTTATAAAATGGGGAAAAGGGGGTGATTCAGACTTTTATTAGGGGAGGGGGTTTTGTGTTATTAAAAATACATTTTTCTTTTACTTTACACATATACTAGAAGCCCCCCTGGGGGACTTCTAGTATATGTACTCTGATCTCTCATAGAGATCCATGCAGTATAGTTATACTGCATGAATCAATGAGATCGGTGTTCTATTGCTTTTGGCTGCTGCAGCCAAATGCAATAGAATGCCGAGCCGGGATCAGCGCCATTACGGAGCAGACCCCGGCCCGGGATGGATGCGGGGATCGCCCCCCCGCAATCGCGCCGCAGGGGGGCGATCCCCCCACTAGACCACCAGGTATGCGTTTGAAGAAGTATTTAGAAGCAGCTGTCAACGTTGACAGCTGCTTCTAAGTACTTAATTAGCGGGCACGGCGATCGGACCGTGCCCGCTAATAGCCGCGAGCCCGGGCTACACGCGGCACCCGGGATCGCGGCAGTTCAGAGGGGGGTCGCCGCGCGACCCCCCTCTGAACTCCCATAGCGGCACGAGGACGTTCAATAACGTCCTGGTGCAGCTATGGGTTAAAATGACGTCCGTCATTTTGCTATTTGGCTGCCCGTCAGTGCAGTGACGGCTGCTGGTACATTATTATTCTAGGTCAGGTGAACTAATTGGCCTTTGGGTGTGTCTTTAATTGAAAAGTCCATTGAATTTAATGGTAAAAACAAGGAAAGAATGGTAAAAAAAGAAAAACTGTGTGTAAATAACGTCCGCTGTTGGCAATAGACGTCCAAAAATAATTGTCATGATCATTATTTTGACGTCCATGCAGACAATGTCTGTCATTTTATACACTGTGTGCATTGAACGTCTGTCATTCTATTGACTTTTATGCATTGCATTGCATTCAGTTACTTTGCGGGAATAACGGACATCCTTTTAAATAGAAAAGACGGCTGCTTTTTCTCTTCTTTTGACGTTGTGTGAACATAGAGGTTGAGCTGTGGTTGAGATGTGGGCACAGTATTTTGACAGCCACTATATTCTATCGTCAATGTCTGAAAGTGAATTGAGCCTGTATAAAAGTTTTACTGTTATTACAGAACTACTTTTAAACTCCGTAACCTTTTGCTGCTGTTTTTATTTCTCTGATTATTGCGCCATTTCCCCTTATTTCAGCAGTCCAACTGTTTAATCTTCTTTAAAACAACTCCTTCTTTCATATTAATATTACTTGAGGCGTTTTCATACTCTTTATGCTCTTTATACTCTGGATGTCATTACATTTAATTTCTCTGTGTTGTTTTATTGGAATCTCTTTCAACTCTAAATCAATGAAGTATGTGTAAAAAGAAATGATAGCCATAGGCCACATAGAGTGTGGCCTCGGGGAAAGGGATCAATTGCATTCTCTGCTGCATTCTAAAGGTAGAGTACAGAATGTTTCTTATTAATCCTTTAAATCTATCATTTCTAAAGAGTTTTAAAAACTTCCATAGTTTTATGTTAACCTAGAGTGATTTATTGGGTGGAACCAGAGCCACAGTAGTACATACACTCTTTCTGTTACTTGTCTGGCCAATCCAGGCACAGCACTAAGGCTGGGTTCACACTGCATTTTTACAGTCCGCTATTTTTCATCGTTTTTGTTAAAAAAAAATTTCATCTATTTTGATCCATCTTTTTCATTGACTTCCATAATAAAAAAAAACATTTGTTTTTTAGCGTACACACATTTCTGTGTACGCTAAAAAAACAGATCCCTCTTGATCTGTTTTTTTTTTATCCCTTTTTTTTATAATGGAAGTCAATGGAAAAACTGGTGAAAACATCCGTATTTTCATCCAAACACACAGCAAAAACGCAGTGTGAACCCAATATAACTCTTTATTGCTATGTCATGACAGTGAAAGTGTACTAGACTGAACAAGAGAAGGCAGAGAGACTCGCCGGTGCATAGTCCTGACCTTGCAAGCACACGGTCCTAACTTTTTAGCTCCCTCTTGCATTTAGTATTAGATAGATTCTGCCTACATCTTCTGTGTTCTATCTTTGTGTCTATTTTACTTGAGATGGACTGAGCCTAACAACAGGCAGTAAACAGCAGATTACATATAGTGGAGACACCTAGTGGCCATGATAACTGTTTTTCTGGAGTGAGGAGTCATTTTTAACCCCTTCAAGACCAAGCCTATTTGCACCTAAAAGACCAGACTCATTTTTCAAAATCTGACCTGTCTCACTTTATGCGCTTATAGCTCAGTGATGCTTTAACGTATGCTAGCGATTCTGAGATTGTTTTTTCATCACATATGGCACTTTATATTAGTGGCAAAATTTGGTCACTACTTTGTGTGTTTTTTGTGAAAAACATCAAAATATCATGAAAAATTAAAAAAATTTGCATTTTATGAACTTCTCTGATGAACTTCTTATGAAATTCTCTGCTTCTAAAAAAAGAAAGTCGTATCACATAAATTAGTTACTAAGTCACATTACCGATATGTCCTCTTTATTCTGGCTTCATTTCATAAACATATTTTACTTTTTACCTTTTACCTTTTACTTAGGGTGTTACGGGGCTTAGAAATTTATCAGCAAATTACCACATTTTCGTGAAAGTTTCCAAAACTGATTTTTTTAGGGACCAGTTCTCTTTTTAAGTTGATTTAGGAGGTTTGTATACTGGAAACCCCCATAAGTGACCCCATTTTGGAAACTACACACCTTAAAGAATTAATCTAGGGGAATAATGAGCATTTTAACCCTACAAGGGCTGGAGGAAAGTATTCACCATTAGGCTGTAAAAAAATTAAAAATTAAAATTTTCCAATAATATATACGTTTAGATTAAAGTTTCTCATTTTCAAAAGGAACATGAGCGAAAAAGCACCCCAAAATTTGTAACGCAGGTTCTCTTGAGGACTACAGTACCCCATATGTGGGCGTAAACCACTGTATGGGCACACAGCAGGGCTCAGAAGGAAGGGAGCGCCAATTAGCTTTTCCATTGCAGATTTTGCTGAAGGTGTTTCCAAGCGCCAGGTGCATTTGCAGAGCCCCTGTAGTGTCAGCAGAGAGAAACCCCCATAATCCACCCCATTTTGGAAAGTACACCCCTCAAAGAATTCATCTTGGGGTAGGATGAGCATTTTGACCCCACAGGTGTTAGAGGAAAGTATTCAAAAGTAGACAGTAAAAATGAAAAACTCGAATTTTTCCAATAATATGTTCCTTTAGTTTGAAATTTCTGTAACGCAAGTTCTCCTGAGTAGAACGGTACCCCGTATGTGGGCATAAACCACTGTATGGGCACACAGCCGGGCTCAGAAGGGAAGGAGCGCCAATTAGCATTTTCCGTGCAGATTTTTCTGAAGAAGTTTCTGAGAACCAGGTGCGTTTGCAGCGCCCCTGTAATGTCTACAGAATAGAACCCCCCCAAAAGTCACCCCATATTGGAAAGTACACCCCTCAAAGAATTCATCTTGGGGTAGGATGAGCATTTTGGCCCCACAGGTATTAGAGGAAAGTATTCAAAATTGGCCAGTAAAAATGAAAAACTTGAATTTTTCCAATAATATGTTGGTTTAGTTTGAAATTTCTAAATTTCACAAGGAACAGGAGAAAAAATGTACCCCAAAATCTGTAACGCAGGTTCTCCTGAGTACAACGGTACCCCATATGTGGGCATAAACCACTGTATGGGCACGCAGCAAGGCTCAGAAGGGAAGGAGCGCCAATTTGCTGGAGCAAAACCGCAGCTAGTAATAGTTATTAGAATAGCGCAGTTACTAAAATAAAATAAAAAAATTAGATTACAGGTAATGTGGGGTGGTTACGGGCAACCTGGGGAGGTTACGGGCAACCTGGGGTGGTTCCGGGTAATCTGGAGGTGGTTCCGGGCAGTCTGAGGTGGTTACGGGTAATCTGGGGTGGTTACGGGTAATCTGGGGTGGATACGGTCAACATGGGGTGGTCACGGGCAACCTGCTGTGGTTACAGGCAACCTGCTGTGGTTACAGGCAACCTGCTGTGGTTACGGACAATCTGGGCTGGTTACGGACAATCTGGGCTGGTTACGGACAATCTGGGGTGGTTACGGACAATCTGGGGTGGTTACGGACAATCTGCTCTGGTAATGGATAAACTAAAGTGCTAATAGGTAATCTGAGGTGGGTACCTGTAATCTGGCGACGTGCGATGGTCAGAGGCAACCTGCGGTGGTTGCCTGCAATCTGGGGGGTTACATGTAATCTGGCATGATTACGGGCAACCTGGGGTGGTTATGCGCAACCTGTGGTGGTTACGGGCAACCTGGAGGGGTTACAGACGATCTAGAATTGTTACGGATAGACTGAAGTGCTTATAGGTAATCTGGGGTGGGTACATGTAATTTGGGGTGGTTACAGGCAATCTGGGGTGATTACGGACAATCTGGAGGGGGTCACTGGCAGCGTGCAGTGGTTACGTGTAATCTGGGGGGTTACGTGCAATCTGACGTGATTACGGACAACCTAGGGTGGTTACGGGTAATCTGGAGGGGTTAGGGGTAATTTGGGAGTAAACTGCAATTATTACTATAATAAAAAGTGTGTGTTTTATTTTTTTGTATGTTTGTCACTTTTTGTACTTTATACATTCATTTTCACTATATTACTATGATTACTGTGATATTTTCTATGACAGTAATCATAGTTTAGTTACAGAGACCAAATTGGTCTCTGTCACTTTAAATTTTCAGAGTTGGCTGGTTGTGGAGCGCATGCGCACTTCATAACCAGCCAGGACGTAGAGGAGGAAGGAGCTCCAGGATCAGGTGAGTATATGGGGTAGGGGGGGGGGGGTGACTGGGGGGTGGGGGCACATCACTTTTTATCCCCTGTCACCAATCATTTATGGTGACAGGGGATAAAAAGTGGCGGGAGCACATGGTACAAGCGATCAGCGGTATATAGTATATACTGCTGATCGCCTGTACCGGGACCCCACAGGGGGGTCCCCGATCACTGCCCCATGCTCTCCGCTACCTCCGGTGGCGGAGAGCATGGGTGTTTAATTCATTTTTCTTTTTGATCACTGTGAACAGACATTAGTCTGTTCACAGTGATGGCGGCGGCCATCTTGGATCTGATGGCCGCCGCGGGGAGGGGGGGTTAGTGATCGGGGCACTAGGGGGGCTGATCTGGGGTCTGATTTTACTTATTTCATCTCCCCCCCCCCCCCCCACCGTGGATTCACGGTGGGGGGAGATGAAATACAGCGGTGGCACCGGCCCGTTAGTGACCGCCGTATCGGTGGTCACTAAGGGGTTAATGGGGGTCAGCTGCGGGATCGCAGCTGATTCTCATTATCTCCGGTGCTGTATTCAGATGAGAGCGGGATCGCTATCTCTGCAGCGATCCTGCTCTCATCATAAACCCCCGTCAAAGCAGGAACGTATATATACATTCCTACTGCACGGATCATGTGCAATAGGAACGTATATATACAGATTGCTGACGTGAAGGGGTTAATAAATGTACGGCTTTATAAACATTTTAGGAATCACATAGGCTATCGGAGGGAGGGAAGTTGTCAGAAACTACATCGACCATGTAAAGATTGAAATGACTTAGCCGTTGTTTTCTCATGTCTCTTTCCTATATATCTGTTTATCACATGAGTTTGTTTGATTTTATTCACTTCACCTAGACTGGGATGACATGGATTACAGGTTTTAGCATACTCCTGGTAGTTAGGTGGTCTGCTCAGGGCTTTTCAGGACCTTAAAAAAATGGAAACAAATGTAAGACAATAAATGCGTAAGCAAAAATGTATAACATCAATCTGCATTTAATACAACATAATGGGAATATGGAAAAAATAGACATTTTTGCAAAGGTATTAAATAGGAAGGCTAAAATTTCACATGGACATAAAGTACTTAGATTCTTTACTATGACTCTGTCCGTGCCTACATTTGCATGGACCCATTGATTGGAATGAGTGTATCTGTGCCGCAAGTACAGCCTATATAGTGGACCCTTTTAGGTGTCCAAAAGGTCCATTCAAGTCGGTGTTTACTGTCCACAATCACAAGTCCGTAATTGCACTATAATGTGTGACTGAGCTTAAAATTTTTTCTCAAAATTGACCTACTGAGTTCATTTAGCCAGTGTTGTGGGCATTCTCTTAAACATCTGAGGGAGAAGCTTAGCTGTTATCACCTGTTGTCAAGGAGTGGTCTTTTTTTTCTGTCCAATTCAGACTAATGCCAAAGTCAAATGTAACTTAATGGTAAATTCTCAAGGTAAATTTTTACAGGGCAAAAAAGATAAAAAAAATAAATAAAAAAAAGCACAAAGCAAGGGGGGAAAAGAAAAGATTATGAAAGAAAAAAAAAGAAAGATTTTTTGACCAAAAGTACTATACTCAGTCAAATCTCAGCCATATCTGAATTATGCTATGGAGCGCTGTCTTATATTTTGTTTCAAGTAAATAGACTTTGTAGCACACTTCATTTTACCATAAAGTATACTGCCAAAACAGAAAAAATAACCCAACTGAATAGCTGCCATTCCCTGTCCATTATATTTTACTACTTTTTAAACATTAAAAACTTTCCATTAAAAAATAAATTATTTTCTGACTCCTGTAATTTTTTAAATTTTCTATTGAGCTGCATGAGGGCTTACTTTTTATGTTGTAATCTATAAAACATCTTTATAATTTTTTTTTTTTAAATCCCCCCCCGGAGACTTATATAAACAATCATTGGATTGCATGTACAGATCAATTCAGTACATATGCACTGCATTCATCCATGAGGCCTTCACTCTATGGCAAGATTTATCAATAGTTAAGTCTCGTCAACCATGCAGGCCTAACAATTGCCTTGGGCTGCTGTGGTAATGACCAATGCTGACCAATGCCCTATGCCACCAATGACATTTAATTAAGGCCTTTTAAGTCCCACTATCAGCTTCGACTATAGTATCTAAAGGGTTAAATAGCTGCTATGACAATTACCTCATGCAACTTCCAGCTGCTGTAAACACTGATGTTGACTCCCTGAGAGTCCCATCTATAAAGCACAGTTATTTCATATTCTATTTCAGGGGGTGAGACCAGAGTTGAGCCAGTAGTCCACACCCAGTTACTTTCTTTTCCTTACTTGCCTAGCTAATCAGCACAGCAGCATATATTCCATAACATGCCTGTAAAAGTTCACCATCCCTCAGCACAGGGCCAGCCTGTTCAGTGCACAGTGCAGTTTATGAATAGGCTGGCATTGTACTGGGTGATGATTTACACAGTACACTACTATAGATGGCTTTGCAAGGTGCTAGTCAGCAAAAAGAAAAGAGCAGCAAAGTAAGTGGAGGGTTGACTAGGAAAACCTTGATTTATTTCCAGAGCTGTGAGACACCTAATTGCCAAGGTGGCTTTTTTTCTGGAGTAAGAAATAATTTTTGTTAAACAAAGTTTTTTACACGTATGTTAGAAATGACATAGGCTATCAAAGAGAGGGAGATTTTTTAAAACAGTCACCGTTTTATACAAAGACTAGATCCTTCTCTAATATACATGACATTGGGGGTTACATATCATTTAGCATTGAGTTATGTATAACTGATTTTGAAAAATGCTGAATTTCATGGATTTGTGTCTTTTTACAACCTAAGTTACTGAATATAACGGTAACTACTTTGATCACTTTTTTTTGAACACTATTAAAAGTAACTTTATATTACGTTAACATTGTCAGAGATGAAAGCTAAGTAGAATTCCTTTGGGTAAATACAAAATGAATATTCCTGAGTGAAGTAATTTAACTAGAGCTTGTAAATATAGCCTGAAACATGTAGTTTTGACAGTTGCTGAATAGAAATGTAGAGAAATGAGTTCCTTGGCCTCTCACCTCCCTACTTATTGTCTTGTGTTTACAATGTACAATATACAGGATTTAAATTCATGAATGCTTTATAAGGATCCATAGCATTAGAATTACAGGTAAACATATTGCATTTATAAACCTTTATTTCAGCATCAAATATTTCAGCTTTATATTTTTTTATCCATATCTCATTTTGTATTTCGTACATAACCCACATATATATACATATACAGTTACAGAATAACATAGAAACATAGAAGATTGTCGGCAGAAAAAGACCACTGGGTCCATCTAGTCTGCCCTTTTAGTATTTTCTTTCTTATTATCTTAGGTTAGATATATGTTTATCCCAGGCGTGTTTAAATTCTGTTATTGTAGATTTACCAACCACCTCTTCTGGAAGTTTGTTCCAGGTATCTACTACTCTTTCAGTAAAATAATATTTTCTCACATTGCTTTTGATCTTTCCCCCAACTAACCTCTCACTGTGTCCTCTTGTTCTTGAGCTCAGTTTTTTTTTACTAAAAACACTTCCCTCCTGAACCTTATTTAGTCCTTTAACATACTTAAAGATTTCAGTCATGTCCCCCCTTTCCCTTCTTTCCTCCAGACTATACAGATTCAAATCTTTAAGTCTTTCCTGATATGGTTTATGCCTTACACCCTCCACCATTTTTGTAGCCCGTCTTTGGACCCGTTCAATTTTATCAATGTCCTTTTTATAGATGAGGTCTCCAGAACTGAACACAGTATTCCAGATGTGGCCTCACCAGAGCTCTATACAGCGGGATCACAATCTCTCTCTTCCTACTGGTCATACCTCTAGCTATACACCCCAGCATACGATTTGCTTTCCCCACCGCCTGGTTGCACTGGTGACTCATTTTAAGGCTGTCTGATATCACTACCCCTAAATCTTTCTCTTCTGAAGTCTTTTCCAACACAGTACTGCCGATGTGATACTCTGATAGAAGATTCATCCTCCCCAAACGTTGAACTTCAATTTCCACTGTTTGGACCACTTATCTAGCCGTATTTAACCGTATTTACTATCTTGAATTGCTAGAGCTATCAGTCATAGCTGAAAGGGTCAATGAAGAGAGGTTTGGACATCTATCATGAAAAGCCCACCTCCTATGCACTTGTCAGTGGTGGCCGGGAGCCTCAACATTGTTTGTCTTAGTCAAGCGAGCTGCATGACTGAAACATCAAGTATGTTTGTACTTAATGTCTTAATGTCTTTTTTTGCCCCAAAACTGCTGAGATGTCCTTTATAGGAACATTTTTGCATTCTTTAAAATGTTGGGTTGTTGGTTAAAAACAACATAAAAACAAAGTGTACAGGATTAGCTACAGGTATTAAAGTCATAAGGTGCCAAGGTGGATATTATCATGGAAGAAGACAGTGGGTACTGACATCAGAATATATGTCTGCCTTGAAAACATAGATACAGCCTATGGGCTGTACTCATCTTCTCCAGCCACCTGGAGTCAAATGCAGAGCGTTCGGGGTTTCATGAACCCGAATTTAAACTATAGTTTAAGTAGTCAAAAAATGAAATGACTCCTTTATTTTTTAAATAAAATGTCCACGTTAACCTAAAAAGAGCAATAAACTGTGTTGATGGTGTGTGTGCTGGCTAAGACATTTCCAGGTGCTTGGCTGAGAAATATAAATGAATGAAGCTTAGCTTATTACAGACATCACAGCTTGTTATTGATCTGTGCCAAGGCAAAAAGGAAGATGGTAAGTTAGATGTTACAGCACATATTCTAACACTGAGGGTCTGCAATGCTGACTGATCATCCCTGTTTGTGACTTTTCTCTGTCCAAACAAGCATGTCTTTATATACATATATGGCTCTCCACATATAATGCTGTCTCCAGCGTTTCTACATGCATGATGGGAGTTTTCAATCTGCCACATGTCATTTGGCCAAACAAACCCCTCAAGCCCCCCCAGTATGTATGGACACCAGGCCCTGAACACTACATGAAGAGGGGGGGTACTGTGTAATAAAGGCCCCCATCCACCCAGATACCGTTCAGGGCCTAGTAGATGACACCCCCTCCCTCCACCCCTATGATCTTGGACCCGCCCTTTCCAGCCGCGATCCCCCCCCCCCCAAGTTTTCATTACCTAAGCATGCTGGGAAGCCCTCCTTTCCTCCAAGGCACAGGACAGTCCTGCTGGAGGGGGCGGTCCATCTTTGGGCAATGGGCGGGTCAGGGATAAGAGGAGGAGCAATGAGTCGTTCCTGCTTGCAGCAGCCTCTTTGATGCTTTGCACGGGAGAATAAAACTATTTTTCTACATTATAGAGGCACAGATAACTCTTTGTAATAAAAGCATGCTACCGAATATGGGTTTTGGCTATGCATATAGACAAATGTGTAGTGAATTTTTTGGAGAGGTTGGGTTCATGACTGGTGAATGCCTTTACATGCTGTTGCTTTATGTTCTGCAGCAATAACCCTCGTAGAAGTTCCAGGCTATAAGTCGCCTTCTATTGGTACAAGGTGATATACTGTACAACTACTCATTTATTTTTTATAGGCTTTGAAGATGAACTTCAGTTACAGGAATCTTATGGGCCTTGCCTAGATTACTGTGGCCTGTTTGTTGTACCTTCTATGATTATTATGTTCATGAGTCCCCAGTATCATATTTCACCCCAAAAGTGGCTATTGTTGTTATGGTATGTAAATCTTCATTAATATTCTGCCTAGAAGAGCAGATCATCCATAGAGATACATCAGGCCCAGCTGTCTATAAACTTCCTTCTGTGCCTTTACAAAGATTAAACTCAGTGCTTAGAGCAGCAATCCAAAGCACACCAGGCACCAATAAACTGCTGCTACTGCCATAATAAGCAAATGCGGCTAATTCTGCAGGACGCTGAGGTGCCTTAATGCTACATCTGTTAAAGGCCTGCATATAGAGATGGGGCTGGTGTATTACAGCCACAGGTAGCACCTCATCTTGATACTAATTCTTATACGTTACATCATAGTCAATCCCTCTGTGTGTATTTAGACAGCAAACTGCTGTGATCCCGTCATTAAGTCCATCTGTTTGTATTCCCAGCATCAGTCGCATTTCCTAAAGTTTGTTTGCTCTCTCCTTTTCAAGGACACACGTGTCACATTGGCGCTGGGACACTAGCAATAGTCCTAATCGGATGAATTATTGATTGTAATCCCTGCACCTGAATGCATCCATTTTTTGCTATGGCTGACATCTTTGCATTTGAGTCCTAGTCTAAAGAGTCCCCCACCTCTGTTGTTTGCTGAATAATTTATACAGAACATAATCTTTAAGCAGCTGCTGTGAAACTATACACGGGAGTGTAGAAAAGCAGCCACGCTTAAATGAGGAAATGAGTTTGTTTTATGATCACTTTGCCTCTCTCTGTGACTCCCCATCTCTCTACTCTTCACGTTGCTTGCCTTGCTGCGGCTGCTGAGTTTCTTGCCTGTAGGCTTCATGAAGTACTTACAGTGCTGTCATCCTGCTGCCCAATGCACGTTGATGGGTTTTTCTTAACTCCAAGAAGCCGACATCTCCCATTGAGCTTGCTGTAGAACAGGGTTTTATGCTGCTTCCGTATAACATACACTGATGTCAGGCCTCATAATGATAAATTGGATATGCCTTCTGAACAGTCATGATCGGTTTACTTCTTTGTTCATTGCTAGTGTGTTTTCTATAGGAACAAAACTTATTGAAGCAGTCAGAACCGTGTATGCGCTTAGTTTATTCAGCTGTTCTTATCACAGAAACTGCATAAAGTCTAGGTTACATACTGAAGGACTTTCCAAACAATATAAGCTCTTTGTTTTCTGCATCTATGTAAAATCTTTCGCTTTAATTTTGTGAAAATAGGAAACTGACTTCTTAGACTTTAGTTGGAACTTTTTTCAATTGTGTTAAAGTGTCACTGTCGTCATACCCATCAAAATCTAAATCAACAGTATATGTGATATAACGCAAGTTTGCAATATACATAAATTTTTTTGTTGTTGTTATCATGATAGCTGTAAAACAAAGCCATACTTACCAGAAATCCAGGTCCAGTATCCTGAAGGCAGATTTCCTGACTTGTGCTGGTTGAAAAAAAAACAAACTAAATACAGCAATTTTGGCCACTACAGAGAGTCATGGCTTAATGTGTCCGTCAATCACATGACTTGCTTCTCTCTGTGAGTGCTCAGATGACCTGGGAAACACAGGCCTTCCTGTTTTCTGATGGTTTCCTGTTTTTTGAGAGGAAAAAAACCCGGAAAACAAGAAGTGTTTTGTTTTCCATGATAACTAAAAAAAAGTTAGAGAAGTCCAGCGGAAATTTTTGTTAAAGTATTGTATCACCCCCCAAAAGTTATACAAATCAGCAATATACACTTATTACAGGTATTGCTTATAAAGTGCTTTTTTCCCTGCACTTACCACTGCATCAAGGCTTCACTTCCTGGATAAAATGGTGATGTCACGACCCGACTCCCAGAGCTGTGTGGGCTGTAGCTGCTGGAGAGGATGATGGCAGAGGGAAGCTCAGTGTCCCTCCAGTGCCCTGTGTCCCTCAGTGTCCCCCTGCCATCATCCTCTCCAGCAGCCACAGCCCGCACAGCTCTGGGAGTCAGGTCGTGACATCACCATTTTATGCAGGAAGTGAAGCCTTGATGCAGTAGTAAGTGCAGGGAAAAAGCACTTTATAAGCATCTCCCGTACTAAGTGTATATTGGGGATTTGTATACCTTTTGGGGGGCAATACAATACTTTAATAAAAATTTTCACCGGACTTCTCCTTTAACCCTTTAAGGACGGGGCCAATTTTCGTTTTTTGCGTTTTCGATTTTTCCTCCTTGTGTTTAACCCCTTAACGACATAGGGCGTATTTACGCCCTGATGCCATTAGGGACGTTCAGAGCGGGGCCGCGCGGCGACCCCGCTCTGAACCGCGGCGAAGCGTCATCGCAGGGCGAATGGCGTAAAAACACATTTCCCCCAAATAACAAAATGCGTTTTTTTTTTTTCAATTTCACCACACTTTGAATTTTTTTCTGGTTTCGCAGTGTACTTTATGCAAAAATTCAGCCTGTCATTTCAAAGTACAATTAGTGACGCAAAAAATAAGGGCTCATGTGGGTTTCTAGGTGGAAAAATGCAAGTGCTATAGCCTTTTAAGCACAAGGAGGAAAAAACGAAAACGCAAAAATCGAAATTGGCTCTGTCCTTAAGGGGTTAAAAGGCCATAGCCCTTGCATTTTTCCACCTAGAAACCCACATGAGCCCTTATTTTTTGCGTCACTAATTGTACTTTTCAATGTTAGGCTGAATTTTTGCATAAAGTATACTACGAAACCAGAATAAAATTCAAAGTGTGGTGAAATTGAAAAAAAAACAAAACAAAACGCATTTCTTTTATTTGGGGGGGAATGTGTTTTTTACGCCATTCGCCCTGGGGTAAAACTGACTTGTTATATATGTTCCTCAAGTCGTTACGATTAAAATGATATGTAACATGTATAACTTTTCTTTAAAAAATTCAAACCATTGTTAACAAATAAACGTTCCTTAAAATCGCTCTATTCCCAGGCTTATAGCGCTTTTATCCTTTGGTCTATGGGGGGCTGTGTGAGGTGTCATTTTTTTTGCGCCATGATATTTACTTTCTATCGGTACCTTGATTGCGCATATACGACTTTTTGATTGCTTTTTATTACATTTTTCTGGATTCTGGATTTGATGCGACCAAAAACGCGCCATTTTTCACTTCAGGATTTTTTTGTGCTTACGCCGTTTACCGTGCAAGATCAGGAATGTGATAAATTAATAGTTCGGGCGATTACGGATGCAGCGATACCAAACATGTTTGTTTGTTTATTTATTTATTTACTTTTATTTAAAACCTGGGAAAAGGGGGTGATTCAGACTTTTATTAGGGGAGGGGGCTTTTTACTTATAACAATACTTTTTTTTTTTTTTTTTTTACACATATACTAGAAGCCCCCCTGGGGGTCTTCTAGTATATACACTTTGATTTCTCATTGAGATCTTTGCTGTATAGATATACAGCAAAGATAATTGAGAACGGCTGCAGCCGAAAACAAACGAGTGCTGAGCCGGGGACGGCGCCATCTTGGAGCGGTCCCCGGCCGGCAGCAGTAACGGGGATCGCTCCTCCGGGACGGCGTCCCGGAGGAGCGATCTCCTCCACTAGACACCAGGGATAAGCTGCGTCCGGTAATCGGATGCAGCTGTCATGTTTGACAGCTTCATCTGATTACTGTATTAGCGGGCACGGCGATCAGACGGTGCCCGCTAATATCCACGGTCCCGGGCTACAAGGGGCACCCTAGCAGGTTATCGTTTTATAATCTGTATATTTTTTAGCCCCCTCTCTCTCTCAGTATATATATACAGCTGCATCTTACAAGCATTATTTTTCAAATGTATCCCACCAAGTCCCATTGAGGTATAATAGATCTGCCAGGTTTACAGTGTATTTGGCTGTACATAGAACAGTGCTGCAGACTATGCTATTCAGTTAAAAGGCTGTATATAAAGACCTTTCCCAACTTCCACAACTTTGCAAGAAGACACGGACTTTCTTGCCTTTGGACTTAAAATTACTATCTTGATTTACTGTGATGAAAAATATATTAAAACATTGAACCATAGATGGAAAACAATTTTTCTTTAATGTCAAGTTTGTTTAAGGAACAAAGTATCAAATGTATTTGTTCCCTTGGGCTTGAACTATTATGCATGTCCTGTCAGAAAAATAATACATTTACTGTCACAGCTGAGAACCTTGTTCAGTGTGCTGTGAAAACTTTTCAGAGAGGAGATGAACTCCATTAGTCTAATCGCTACTGATCACGTTCTAAACACTGTAAAGATGACCTTACAGCAGACAATTGTGCAGCTAACATGTCTGAATGACACATTTCTAAGAAGCTTGACTTTGGAAATACTGTACTGTGATGGAAAGCCTTATTTTATGTGGCCATACTCTAATCATCAGATCTCTTTTAGCCTCTTCGTTTTCGCTTTGTTGCTCTTCTCTCTTTTTTTTACATTATAAGATCCACAACTGTCTTTATTTTTTCATTCGAAGCAGAAGATGCAAACTGGAGGCACAGTATTGCAGAGGTCCTGGACCTCTGCAATACTCTGCCTCCAGTTTGCATCTTCTGCTTCGGATACTACACCGGGTTCCCCCGGCTCCGTGGACTGGCTGCAAGTGTCGTCTTTTATTGATCAAGCAATTGGCGGTGTCGCGCTTGTATCACGACCGCCCTAGGTGAGGGGCTATTTAGCCACAACTTTCAAGTTTATGTCAAGCTTGTGGTCATTTTTTCTTTTCAATCTAGTTTATTCTTTCATTGACTTCTCTATTTGAGGTTTTGTCTTTATGTGCAGCAAGTTGTATTTTTCAGTGGCACGTTCATATAACTTATTAATTACTTTTTATTTTTATTATGTTTATATATATATATAAATATATATTTACATATATATCACAAGTCACAGAATGGTAAAAATGTTGTTATAACTTCTCTGCGTCTTCACAAATACACAATACCAAATACCAAACAATACCGAATTTACATAGCCTTTTTTTTTAAGTTTTGCTACTTTGGCATTATAAAATGTTTGTTGTTTTTGGATAATAGTATTGAATAATAAGTGATGCAAAGTGCCAATGTGCAATAAATAAATAAAAAATATATATGAAAAACAAACTTAACATACAAACACGCAATAATAAATAAGCTACTATAAAATAACGAGTAACTCCCACTAAGGGGATACGAAGGTAAACAAAAGAATTATATATATAAGAAATATGTCTAAATACCACAAGAAAATACCTATATAAATATGTGCATGACTAAATATAGTGTACACTAGGTATACAAATGGTACCAAAGCATACTAAAACTCTTTACTAATAGTGTCTAAAGCCCCCAATAATAAAGAAAAGTGAAATAGTAAGTGATAATAATGGCGGACACCACATGAAGACAGTAGTAATAAATATTGAAAAAGAAGTTATATATAAATAAATTACATATAAATGATGCCACCTCCGCTCAGCACACTGGTCAGGCCAATGGACACATACAAAGAGGAGTAGCTAGTAGTAGAGGACAATAGTCACACATAGAGGACACACAAATCGATCCTAGATCACACAAGCTCAAATAGCACTATGGTGCCAATCAACTGGGTATACACATGATATTAGAATGATCCTTAATCTTGTGTGTAATTCTTCAAGAAGTAGGTAGATGGGCAGGCATGAGGAGGAGGGCTCCAAGGGTCTGGAATCCTGATTCTGTATGCTTGTAATGATCTTGACGAGAAATGGTGGTCTCTGCAGTGTATGGCAAAGGGCGTCAGATTAGAAAAATCCAGCGTAGTTTTGGTACTTCTCCTGCTAGAGATGTGTTGCTGTGTTGCGCTTCCTAAGTTCCTGTGAGGTCTTGTTGTCCTGGCCACAAGGTTTGGGTCGAAATAGATGTGTTCTATGCGTCCTTTTAGCCCTTTGGTACGCCCTTGAGATGACCCTTTTGGGGTAGCCTCGGATCTTTAATCTCTCCGTCAGATTCCTTGCCTCTAACTCAAACGTCTGTAGATCTGTACAATTGCGTCTAATCCTTAAGAATTGTCCGGTAGGTATACCATTACGTAAATGTCGGGGGTGAAAACTGCTATAGCGAAGGAGACTTTGTCGTTGTACTCTTACGGAACAAAGAAGTCTGTATGATGTTCCCAACCACATCCAATTTGAAATCCAGAAAGTCCACCATGCGTTCCCCAGTTCGTGCGTATAGAGCGACTCGACGTCCAATGTGACGAAAATAGTACCAGAGGGTATTAAAAAATTCATCCAGTTCCTCTATAAAATGAGCAGAGTCACGGACATATGAAGGCAAACGGAGGACCAATGGCTGGAGGGACCTCAAGGCACTTGTGCACTTTGGGTAACATGTAGAAAGTCAGACACGTAGGTTTTTCCACTGTCATGAATTTCAATTCCTTTTTTGTGATCGTACCCCTCTCCACCGCAGAGCCAAGCGAAGCATCAAATTTTTTCTTGAAAATGTCAGTCGGATCTGTAGTTGTCTCACCATCCCGGAGAAGAGAAATCAAGTCCTGTAAAATCCTGCGATCTTCGTTGGAGACCGTGTCTAACAGTGAAGGTTGGTGGTAGAGAAGTTTCAATGTCAATTGCCGTGCAGCATCTGATAGAACATATGAAGATAAATTGATTATTTGTAGATCATCCGTAGGCAAAAGTTCCTGTGTGACGTTTTGAGGGTAAGTAGTTATGGTCTCGAGCGTTGTTTGGCTCGGCGGAACACCGGGAATTGTATGTGGGCGCTCTTTTTCTTTGATTTGTGTGACTTGCCTCTGTCCCTCCAGGTCCGCCGTCAGTGTCACTGGCATCCGTGGACAAAAAATCACTAGTTTGTGAGTCACTATTGTCCACGGGAGTGGCAACAGAGGACTTGGATTTAGCCTTCCCTCACCTATTGCCCCTGTGTGTCCACTTGAATACATACCCAGTTTCGAACTTGTTTCTTGTTTGTTGAACTGTGTTTCTTCCCCGACATCACCTCCTTCTCATATTTATCTATAATTTCTTTCAGTCTAGCCTGAAAAGGCTGAACCAAAGTAGACTGATCATAGGTAGACAACTTGGTCTCCCTCTGTCGGTTATTCTCCTTAATGTGTGGTAATAATTCCTGATCATGTTCAATGAACATTTTCAAAATAATATTAGAACACAAGAGCAGTCCTTTTTCCCACCTCACCTCCTTGAATTCTGAGCTCACCTCCCAGGAGGGAAAGATTTTAACCCTCAAACCTTTCGGAACAACTGCCAGTTTAACATACTCCTCTAAACTCTTCAAATTGCACCATGTCCGTATGTATTTTTTATGTAAATCAATAAGTCAGATCCAACAGATACGCTACCTTGTCCACTGAAAAAAGATTAATTTATTTTTCGGTTATTGTTATTTTTTGGACATGGCTTTAGACCTAGATGCTAGGGAGGCTATGTGGAGTAGCCAATTGGGTGATTTTTTTCAGTGGACAAGGTAGCGTATCTGTTGGATCTGATTTTAAAGTTCTCACTGATGAGCTTATTGATTTACATAAAAAATACATACAGACATGGTGGAATTTGAAGGGTTTAGAGGAGTATGTTAGGGTCTATTCACACGTCAGTATATTTTTCCAATCCGCAAATTTCAGTCAGTATACAATCCGCAAATTCAGTCCGTATTGCATCCGTATTGCATCCGTATTGCATCCGTATTGCTTCAGTAAAATACGGACCCCATAGAGTTGTATTGGATGTGTCAGTTACTGTCCGTACTAGGGTCTGTCCTTTTTTTTTTGCGGAACGGATTGCAGCCCAGTACACAACACGGATGTGTGTATAGGTCCATTGAAATACATTGGTCCTATATTATTGCGGATCCGCAATTGCGGACAGGAACAGGATGTGTGAATAGGGCCTTAAACTGGAAGTTGTTCCTAGAGGTTTGACAGTTAAAATCTTTCCCTCCTGGGAGGTGAGCTCAGAATTCAAGGTGAGGTGGGAGAAAGGACTGCTCTTGTGTTCTGATATTATTTTGAAAATGTTAATTGAACACGATTAAGGAGAATATCCGACGGAGGGAGACCAATTTGTCTAGCTATGATCAATCTACTTTGGTTCAGCCTTTTCAGGCTAGACTGAAAGAAATTATAGATAAATATGAGAAGGAGGTGATGTCGGGGAAGAAACACAAGTTCTCACGTGACAAACAGGATTTTGAAACTGGGTATGTTTTTAAGTGGACACACAGGGGCAATAGGCGAGGGAAGGCTAAATCCAAGTCCTCTGTTGCCACTCCTGTGGACAATAGTGACTCACAAACTAGTGATTTTTTGTCCACGGATGCCAGCGATACCAACGGCGGACCCGGGGGGCAGAGGCAAGTCACACAAATCAACGAAAAAGAGCGCCCACATACAGGGACAAATCCCCAGTGTTCCAGTGAGCCAAACAATGCTCGAGACCATAACTACTTACTCTCAAAACGCCACACAAGAACTTTTGCCTACGGATGATCTACAAATAATCAATTTATATTCATATGTTCTATCAGATGTTGAACGGCAATTGACATTCAAACTTCTCTACCACCAACCTTCACTGTCAGACACGGTCTCCAACGAAGATCACAGGATTTTACAGGACTTGATTTCTCTTCTCCGGGATGGACGACTACAGATCTGACTGACATTTTCAAGAAAAAATTTGATGCTTCGCTTGGCTCTGCGGTGGAGAGAGGTACGATTACAAAAAAGGAATTGAAATTCATGACAGTGGAAAAAACTACATGTCTGACTTTCTACATGTTACCCAAAGTGCACAAGTGCCTTGAGGTCCCTCCAGCCATTGGTCCTCCGTTTGCCTTCATATGTCCGTGACTCTGCTCATTTTATAGAGGAACTGGATGAATTTTTTAATACCCTCTGGTACTATTTTCGTCACATTGGACGTCGAGTCGCTCTATACGCACGAACTGGGGAACGCATGGTGGACTTTCTGGATCTCAAATTAGATGTGGTTGGGAACATCATACAGACTTCTTTGTTCCGTAAGAGTACAGCGACAAAGTCTCCTTCGCTATAGCAGTTTTCACCCCAACATTTACGTAATGGTATACCTACCAGACACTTTACGGATTAGACGCAATTGTACAGATCGACAGACGTTTGAGTTAGAGGCAAGGAATCTGATGGAGAGATTAAAGATCCGAGGCTGCCCCAAAAGGGTCATCTCAAGGGCGTACCAAAGGGCAAAAAGGAGGGATAGAACACATCTATTTCAACCCAAACCTTGTGGACAGGACAAGAAGACCTCACAGGAACTTAGGAAGCACATACAGCAACACATCTCTAGCATCAGGAGAGGTACCAGAAGTACACTGGATTTTTCGGAACGGACGCCCTTAGCCATACACTGCAGAGATTACCATGCAGATTTTCAGGTTCCAAACACTTTCTCGTGAAGATCATTACAAGCATACAGAATTAGGATTCCCGACCCTTGGAGCCCTCTTCCTCATGCCTGCCCAATCTACCTACATACTTCTTGAAGAATTACACACAAGATTAAGGATCATTCTAATATCATGTGTGTACCCAGTTGATTTGCACCATAGTTCTATTTGAGCTTGTGTGATCTAGGATCAATTTGATTGCCTTGTCCTCTATGTGTGGCTATTGTATATAACTATTGTAAATATTGTTTATCTTGTAAATGTTAATATACATCTTCCCCAAGAGCTACTCCTCTTTGTATGTGTCCATTGGCCTGACCAGTGTGCTGACCGGAGGTGGCGGCGTTTATATGTAATTTATTTATATATAACTTTTCTTTCTATATTTATTACTACTGTCTTCATGTGGTGTCGCCATTATTATCACTTACTATTTCACTTTTCTTTATTATTGGGGGCTTTAGACACTATTAGTAAAGAGTTTTAGTATCCTTTGGTACCATTTGTATACCTAGTGTACACTATATTTAGTCATGCACATATTTATATAGGTATTTTCTTGTGGTATTTAGACATGTTTCTTATATATATAATTTTTTTGTTTACCTTCGTATCCCCTTAGTGGGAGTTACTCGTTAATTTATAGTAGCTTATTTATTATTGTGTGTTTGTATGTTGAGTTTGTTTTTCATATATATTTTTTATTTATTTATTGCACATTGGCACTTTGCATCACTTATTATCCAATATTTTTTGTCACTAATTGCTTTTTTATTATGTAATCTTGGTGGTCATCTTGGTATTGTTACCATGAATAATTAGTAGAATTTCTCTTTAACTGACTATATTGCCTCAAATAATTGACGCTCGAGCTCGAGCCCCGGTGGCCACTTTGATCTTCGGCGCCTGCGCATTGACGAGAGGAGTTTCGACTATTTTTCTCCTCCCAAGGATACTTGATATTTATCTTAGTGACATCTTTGATGTAATCACGCTCGCGCAGCGCAGGCAGCCACACGCCGTGTTGGCCGTACTTTTTGGTATCTATATAACGGCGCACACACATGATGTTTATCTTAGTGACATCTTTGATGAAACCACGTACGCGCAGTGCAGGCAGCCACATGCCGTGTCGGCCATATTGGTGCAGCCAGTCCTCCTCTGGTTAGCAACAGGTCTTTTAGCCTATTTCCTGTACATTTATTTTCTATTTGTGTAAAAGGAACACTTGTTTCCACTGCATTTATCTCTCTCCCCCTCTGGCCTTGTCCATTTGTTCTCTAGTCGTGTTTCTTCTTTTTCATTCAGGTTTTGTATATCTTTTTGTTCCAGTGCTGTCCACCCATGTTACATTATCCCTGTGCTTACACTTTACTTCTTATTACTCTGGCATTTACTTGTATTAGGGGATATGTTACATATGTGGTAGGGGTTTGTATACTACCATCCTTTGTACTTTTTGTATTATTGACTTGGGATACTGCACTGGCACTTTATTTTTAGAGTTCCATTTATGCGTTATGCTCTAGACTAGGACTATTTGGTTAACATAGACTAGTATGGTGTTATTTGAAAGGGATTGAGACACTAACCTGGAATCCATGTCTTTCCTCTACTGGCCCTGTGAACATGATTACAATCATGGTTCTTTGTTCTGTTTTTTTTAAGTGCTTTTAATTCTTTCAAGTGTTTCTTTTGCTTATCTTATTGCTTGTTAAATAAAGATATTTACATTTATTTTGATCTTGCTGTGCTATTGCCCTTATTGCATGCATACTTTTGTCTGGTCCTTTATATTACATGGAGGAATTACATGTTTTCACAAAGAATTAATTTATACAGCCATTAATAATGTTTTTCACCTCGCACTCCAGGTACTGCTGCCCTGCTATGCAATGTATTGGGAGAACCACTCGCCCTTACTTACTGTATATGTCATGACTAGAGATGAGTGAGCCAGACCTAGGCTTGGATTCAGAGGAACCAGATCCATCGGCATTTGAATCCCGCTGTCTTCCCGGTCCTAGAGGAAGGTGGAGAAAGCCCATGTCCCAAGTGGAAAACAGGGATACAGGCTATGACCTAGGCTGTATCCAAGTTTTCCAGGCGGCCCTTGGTCTGTCTCCACCTTCCCCACGGAACAGGCAGACAGCGGGATTCAAAGGCTGATGAATTGGTTTCCTTTGAACCTGAACCTTGGCTCGGGTCACTCATCTCTAGTCATGACATAAGCTAGTCCAAGATCCATACATTTTTTTCTGGACAACTTATCTAAAAATTATGACCATCCACATTTAACAGCTGCATTAATAAGCCATAAGGAAAAATAAAGACTATATATTGAGTATATAGTACAGAAAACTAAAATAAACACATTAGTAGCATTTACTATAAGCAATAACTTAATTAAAATAGCCACATTAACCAGTATAAAAAAAAACCCACAGATGGATGATTTATTTTTAATGGATAATGAGAAAAAGTCCCTATTTTTTTTATGGACGAAGACCAGGAATTTGTATTTGGTTGTAAACCCTGATGCTGACCCAAGATCTGGCTGTGGTAAATAATTTTAATAAATGAATACTTGCTAGCTGTCAGCCTCTGTACATCCATCCAACCATCCGTTCTCCAGTCTTGCTGACGAAACAAAAGAGATGGTCTATCAATGTACCTATGAGTGATGGCTGACATGTCCCAACTGAATGGAATAAGCATTAGAAATATGTGATAATCGGCAACACAGTCTGTATGTAATGCATTTTGTAAAATGTCCTAGGGGAAAAAAATCTTGTACAGTCTATTGTAATCTGACATGTTGCCAATGGCATGTCCTGTGAGAAAACTACACAAAGCTTGTTCTGCAGAAGTCCTGTTTAACACTGTTTATACCGTGTAATTGATTTATTTCATTCTATTACAGGAGCAATACATTTTTCTAAAAGTATTATCCATCTAACGGTGTGTTCTTTTGTGTGTATTTCTAATCACTCAGGGGTACTCAAGCTCTTGGAGTATGGCGAGGAATATGTATTTACTCTTCCCAGTGCCTATGCTCGTTCTATACTCACTGTACCCTGGGTGGAACTGGGAGGTAAAGTCAATATTACCTGTGCCAAGACCGGATATTCCGCCACAGTTACATTCCATACTAAGCCTTTCTATGGAGGAAAAGTGCACAGGTAAGACATTTTGTGGTGACTATGTAGCTCTACTGTTTGGTCTCAGTGGAAATTATTATAATAAATTGTAGTGATGGAGAACTTTAGGTTTTTCTATTTGACAGTTTAAAGCAAAAGTGTTAAGAACAAACTGCGGACTGCCAACTTATTAAAGGCCCTATTAGGGTTCATTTACACAGAGATTATCTGACAGATTTTTGAAGCCAAAGCCAGGAACAGACTATAAACAGAGAACCGGTCATAAAGAAAAGCCTGAGGCTTTTCCTCCTTTCAAATCCATTCCTGGCTTTGGCTTCAAAAATCTGTCAGATAATCTCTCTGTGTAAAATGACCCTTACACTAACCAATTATCGGCCTTACGTAGCCGATTACTGGCCGCTCAGGCCGATAATCGCTTAGTTTAATAGCACATGTTTAAAGGCAACAATCAGCCAACATGAACATGTTGAAATATAACAAGTTGTGCACTGTCAGTCAGCTGCGCATTGCCCTGTACAAACAGGAGTGGCAGCACTGACTTTAAAGTGACTCTGTACCCACAACCTGCCCCCCCCCTAAACCACTTGTACCTTCGGATAGCTGCTTTTAATTCCAAGATCTGTCCTTCGGCAGGTGATGCAGTTATTGTCCTAAAAACAACTTTTAAACCTGCAGCCCCGTGCCCAAAGGGAGTATCTGTCCCTAACTTTGCACCACCCCTCCATCCCTCCTCCCCACTTCATCATTCGGAATGCCACTGGAATATTTTCTCCATGCTGAACATTGCACAGGTGGCCCATGTGCCAGTCTGACACAGGAGGCAATCTGCTTGGAGCATTCCAAATGATGAAGAAGGTGGGGAGGAGGGACGGAGAGGTTGTGCCAGCCTAATGCATACACAATTTAAACCACGCCCATTGGGCACGGGGCTGCCAGTTTAAAAGTTGTTTTTCAGGACAATAGTTGCATCACCTGCCGAATGGACCACAGGACAGATCTTGGATTAAAAGCAGCTATCTGAAGGTACAAGCGGTTTGGTGGTGGAGGGGGTCAGATTGTGGGTACAGAGTCGCTTTAATGGACAACCTGAATGATCTAAGAATCGGTCAGGCAGCCCCTCTCACTGCTCCCCGCTCTCTGTGTGTTTAATAGCACAGGCACTGAGCGAGGGGGGAGCGAGCGCTGCACCGACAGGTTGGTGCTCACGTCCCCTGGATTATTGTACCGTGTGATACGGCCTTAAAATATATGGTTAAAACCATAAGGTAGTGAACTCCTAAGGACAGTTTTCACATCTGGGTAAACTCTCATATTATCTTTCCTGAAATAAATGATTTTTAGTTTATTTTTTTTCCCTAAGTGAGGGAAGAGAGATGGGTATGATAAGAAGTCTGCTTATTAGACCAGGAGCTAAACAATTTAGATTGCACAATGTCATGAGAGCAACTAGGGATACAGCTATGCTAATGTCTGCCTAGAGGAGTAATCTAAAAGCCATCCATGTACAAAATAATAATGCGAAAATCTGCATTTTCCTGGGAAATTGTTGTTCTTAGCTTCTAAACGCTGTATGTCCTGTAGGAAATGATGTGTTCTTTTCAGTCTGACACAGTGCTCTCTGCTGCCATCTCTGGCCGAGACAGCAACTCTCCAGAGCAGCAGCAAATCACCATAGAAAACCTCTACTGCTCTGGACAGTTCCTTAATCCTTTCTTAATAAAACTGTTTAAAGGGGACCTGTCACCCGGCCGCCGGGGTGAAGCCCGCCCGACCAGTGGGGCTCCTTATACTTACCCCTTCCTCGAAGTCCCGGTCCCGCCGCCGAAAGATGAGTCCGCCACCCATAGAGAATGACTGGAGCGGTCATTCTCTATGGGTGTCGGACTTATCTCTGGTGAGCATGCGCACGGCTTCCGACGGGGTTTTCTCGGGGACCGGGACTTCGAGAGGGGGATAAGTATAAGGGGCTCCACCAGGGGGTCGGGTGGGCTTTACCCGGCAGCAATACGTATGAACGCACCCTTAACCCCTTAACGACATAGGGCGTAATTTTACGCCCCCGCGCCCTGGTACTTAACGCATCAGGGCGTACATTTACGCCCAATGTTTCCCCGATCGCTGTGTGTTCGCACACAGCGATCAGGGAAGATGGCCTGCTATAAATCATAGCAGGCCATCTTAGCTTCTCGGCACGGGGGGTGGTTAACACCCCCCGTGCTTAGGATCACCGCTATTGGCTGATCAATTCACATCAGCCAATAGCGGCGATCGGAACCTTTCCGGGTCATCGGTGACCCGATGACCCGCAAAAAATGGCGGTCGGTACTGTCCGAGGACGGCACCGACCGCCATTACTGTAAAAAGTAATGGTGGTCACGGTGCCACCGGCCCGATCAGAGTCCACAAAAATAGTAAATACCTGCTCTGGACCCCTCAGCTAGGTAGCTGAGGGGTCCAGAGCAGGTATTTGTACATTACTCACCTGTCCCGGGGTCCTGATCGGTGTCTTACGGGTTCGCGGCGTCCTCCATCTTTTCGTCGGGTCTTCGGCTATTTCCGGCGGTCCCCATCGGCTTTTTCCGGCTCCAGCCTCGTCTTTTTCCGGATTTTGCGCTCTGCTGCCCTCTAGCGGCTGATATGTGTAATACACTTATCAGCTGCTACAGGGATGTTCAGAATGTAGAAAAGGTTTTTTTTCCCTCTTCCGGTCCCTTGCTGCCCGAGCTACTGTAGCTTGCGGCACGATCCGAACATATCAGAGGCAGTAATAGAGCCCTAATTATTAGTAGCCATGGAGCGGACCCAGCGCTTCTGGATATGAAGGACCCCGTATCGCACCAGGACAACATTTTCCAGGTGACGTCCCACACACTGGTGAACGGGAGACCCCAGAAGAAGTGCAGAGTGTGGGGTAACGGGGATCAGGAAGGACGCCATTTTCCAGTGTGACACCTGTCCTGATCCCCCCGGCCTCTGCATACTGGATCGCTTCAAGGCGTACCACACGACATTGGGGTTCCACATTTTCTAAATTCTGTCCCTTATTCTTATTTCATGGGTCACGTTGATCCAGGGATTATTCTGATCGCCATTATGGAGTCGGAAAGGAATTTTTCCCCTTTGATGAGGCTACTGTCGTCTGCCTCACGAGGTTTTTTTTGCCTTCCTCTGGATCAACACAGATTGAGTTTGATGGACACCTGTCATTTTCAATCTTATAAACTAATAATTGGCCTAATACCCCCAAAATAAATTAGAATTGTCCCCAGCTAAATAGGTATGGCCGCCATTCCCATTAGAGACTTGCCATGATGCAATTACAAAGCCTCTGTGCTGCCAGGACAGTAGAAACCCCCCACAAGTGACCCCATTCTGGAAACTACACCCCATAATGAATCTAACAAGGGGGGCAGCGGGATATGGCCCCCTGGTGACGGCCACATTTAAGATGTGAAAATGAAAAAAATGGTATTTTTTATTTTCTCGGCACATGTTCTACGTAAGTGCCCGTCACCAGTGGGGTCCATATGCTCACTGCACCCCTTGTTAGATTCCTTGAGGGGTGTAGTTTCCAGAATGGGGTCACTTGTCAGGGGTTTTTACTGTCCTGGCAGCACAGGAGCTTTGTAATTGCGACATGGCCTCCATCCTCCATTCCAGCCTCTAAATGGCGCTCTGTCCCTTTGGTGGCTTGCCCTGTGCCCATATGGCACATTATGCCCACATGTGGGGTATTTTCGTACTCAGGGGAAACTACCCTACACGTTTTGTGTTCATTTTCTTTTTTAACCCCTTGTGGAAATGGAAAAAATCAAGGCTAGACCAACATTTAGTGTAATTTTTTGTAAAATTTTTACTCTAAATCATTAATCTTGTCATGATTTTTTCATTTTCACAAGGGGCTAAAAGATAAAAAAAAAACACTAAATGTGTAGCACAATTTCCCCTGACTACGGAAATACCCCACATGTGGACATAAAGCGCCATGCAGGTGCAGGGTAAGCCTCCGAAGGGAAGGAGCGCCATTTTGTTTTTGAAGGCTGGATTTGGATGGAATGGATTTCGAGGGGCCATGTTGCATTCAAAAGGCCCCTGTGTTGCCAAGACAGTTGAAACCCCCCACAAGTGACCCCATTATGGAAACTACACCCCTCAAGGAATGTAACAAGGGGTGTAGTGAGCATATGGACCCCACTGGTGACGGGCACAAATGTGGAACAATGTGGCGTGAAAACGAAATATTACATTTTTTAAACTATAATGTTGGTTTAGCCTTGAATTTATCATTTTCACAAGGGGTTAAAAGAGGAAAAAAAAATGTGTAGAGCAATTCCCCCTGAGTCCGTAAATACCCCACATGTGGACATTAAAGCGCCATGTGGGCGCAGGGCAAGCCTCCGAAGGGAAGGAGAGCCATTTGGATTTTGGAGGTTGGATTTGGCTAGAATGGATGATGAACGCCATGTCGCATTTACAGAGCCCTCGTGCTGCCAAAACACTGGAAACCCCCCACAAGTGATTCTGGAAACTACACCCCTCAAGGAATCTAACAAGGGGTGCAGTGAGGATATTGACCCCTTAATGACTGGCACATTTGTGCCATGAAAGTGAAAAAATGAAAATATTCCCTTTCACGTCACATTGTTCCACATTTGTGCCCGTCACCAGTGGGGTCCATATGCTCACTGAACCCCTTGTTAGATTCCTTGAGGGGTGTAGTTTCCAGAATGGGGTCACTTGTGGGAGGTTTCCAGTGTCTTGGCAGCACGAGGGCTCTGTAAATGCGACATGGCCCTTGAAATCCTTTCCAGTCAAATTCACCTTCCAAAAGCCAATTGGCGCTTCTTCCCTTTGGAGGCTCGTCCTACGCCCCCTTGGCGCTTTATCGCCACATGTGGGGTATTTCCGTACTCGGGAGAAACTGCGCTACACATTTTGTGTCTTTTTTTTCCTCTTATCCCTTTAAGAAAAAGAAAAATTGAAGGCTAGAACGTTTTAGTGTAAAAAATAAATTTTTCTTTTTTCACGCCATATTGTTCGGAAAATCTGTGAAGCACCTGTGGGGTCCAGATGCTCACCGCACCCCTTGTTACATTCCTTGAGGGGTACAGTTTTCTAAATGGTGTCCCTTTAGGGGTGTTTTTTAGGTTTTGGCACCCCAGAGCCTCTGCCAACCTGAAGTGGTACGGTCAAAAATGACCAAATATAACTGAGGCGTTGAAATTCACTGGGCGCTCCTTTATATCTAAGGCTTGTGGTTGCGTCAAATAGCGCAATAGGGCCACATATGGGGTATTTCTATAAATTGCAGAAACGGAGCAATCAATATTGGGGTGCATTTCTCTGGTAATAGGTTTATAATTATGAAAAATATTGGATTACAATAAAATCTCTGCACAAAAAATTAAAATTTTCAAATTTCTTACACACTTAGCTTTTATTTCTGTGACTCCCCTAAAGGGTTAAAAAACTTTCTGGATATGCTTTTGCAGAGTGTGGGGGGTGCAGTTTCTGAAATGGGGTGCTTTGTGGGGCTTTCTAACATACAGGCCCCTCAAATACACTTTAAACCAGAACAGGTCCCTATAAATATCTGATTTTGAAATTTTACTGAAAATGTGGAAATTTGCTGCTAATGTTTTAAGCTTCCTATTGTCTAAAAAAATCAAAGATCGTTTAATAAATGCTGCTAACATAAAGTAGACATGTTGCTAATGCTATTTAATATATAATTTATGTGGCATAACCACTTTCTGTATAAGCAAAAAAGTTTCAAAGTTGGAAAAATGCATTTTTTCACGTTATTTGGGTTTTTTTCATAAAGATTCGTTATAAGTATCAACTCCAATTTTCCAGAAATGTAAAGTACCATATGTCACGAGAAAACAATCTCAGAATCAGCCGGATAGGTAAAAGCATCCCGAAGTTATTAATGAGTAAAGTGACACTGTCATATTCATAAAATTTGCCTCTGTCATTAAGGCCATTTCAGGCTCTGTCCTTAAGGGGTTAAGAGTAATTTAATGTGAAGCTAAGGAGTCTAGCCAAAAGAGGGAAAACTTTACTAAACAGTCGGTAGTATATTTTTGGCAGGTAGTATTTTCCTGGCGTCTTTTTAAACCCAGATTTATCCTTCAGACTGTGGGATTCATCTGTGTGTTTAACTGTTTTAGCTGTCACTTGGGCATAGAGTATGATAGTCTTAGAACAGCGGTCAGATCACTGGCCACAACTAATCCATGAAGCCCCTGACACGCAGTTCCTTAAGCTGATGTTGCTTTCCCAGGTAAGGAGTGTTATGACCAAGGGCAGAACATTTTTCTACACTTTCCACCTTGACAGTCTCATTATGTAAACTTGTGGTGTTCTTGCTTATACATACTTCAGCTTCCCAGTAATGACACTTACAGATGACTGAGCAGCTCTTCAAGGGCAGAATTTTAAGAACAGTATACATTTGGCTTCATCCATGGAATTACCTCTCCTCCTTGTTTTGTGTTCATCAGGCTATACACTGCAGGATAATACTTTGGACTAGAGGAGATTACTTCTTTTTAGTCTTCCTTTATAATCTTACTGTGTTACGGATATACTGAATAGATTATTTTATGTATTATATCTTCCTATCTAGAGTCACAGCTGAGGTTAAGCACAATCCCACTAACATAGTAGTTTGCAAGGCCCAAGGGGAATGGAATGGAGCTCTGGAGTTCACTTACAACAGTGGAGAGACCAAAGTAATTGATACCACTAAGCTTTCAGTTATTAGAAAAAAGATTCGACCTTTGGAGAAACAAGGACCTACGGAATCAAGGTGGGTAATAAAAAAAATTGTGTTCTCTCATATTTTATTTCTGTTCTACTGAAATATATAGATTGGATTCACATGTGAACTTTGTCACTCGTAGAAATTTTTGCGACAAAGAGTTCTATTTATGTAAATGGAGTTATTTCAGCGCCAATCGCTGGGATTTCTTAAAATTCCATTCACATGAATAGGACAATTGGGGTTAATCCCCTAAAAACTATAACAATCTTTTACTATTTGAAAACAACAGTCACTGATCTGAAAACAGTGTGAGGCTATGTTCCCACAAAGTCTTTCTCTTCTTGTATGAACGTCATTTTGGCACACAAAAAACGGACGTAATTTGCATATTTCTATATTCTGGTGCCAAATTGATGGCCGTCCAGTGGGATGATGGGAGTGGTAATCTGGTCATGGTGTTCATGGTGGCTACAATATTATCTACTGATGATGGGGGTAGTTGTTCCCCTGGAGTACACATTCTGTAGAGTCTTCTGGCTGATGGAAGGTGGGATCCAAAACAATTGGAAAGAGAATAGAGTCAAGTGGAACAAGTAACTTGTGGTTTCTGTACTTGACAACAGTCAGCTTCTCTCCATGCATAGTGATAGGATGCTATGTCATGCCAGAGGTCTTGGGCCTTGCCTCAAGCTTAGAGGTCATTTATCTGCATTCACTTAGACTCACAACTGACTGACCAGTCTGAACTGAAGTCACGGTCCACAGTATAGCATCATTTCAGAGTGAATCAATTCAAAGCAGTGCAAATGGGGCAGTAGTGGTGCATGTGCAGGGGCTGGTCCATGGTCTGGTCTGTGGGACTGCTAAAGAGAATGGACAGTGCCTTAAGCCACCAATAGAGGGTGCTTAGGTGATTGTACATTTGTACATCACTGTTCAAAAATGGAATCGGCTATCACATTAGTCTGTTAAAATTATTAATGTGTATATGAAAGCTTCAATACTATAAAAAAGTATATGTTAAACTAAACTTTTTGCTATAAATAATTGTCAGCAACGTTTTTCACTAAAAACTTGTACCCTGTACCCCTAGATACGCTACCCTCTTCCCCCAATTGTTTGGCTGTTCCTTACTATTTTAAACCTCCTAGACAGTTATGTTTCAGATAATGATTGTGCTTCACTCTACATATAAATATAATGATCAATGTCAGCTGTTTGGTATAACTGGCTAATCGTAAACCTGACTATAATCCTCCAAAATTACCTGACCAGTGTACCTAAAAGAATCAATGCTGTTTTAAAGGCCAATAGCGGTCACACCAAATGTTAAACTATTAACACTTCTGTTTTTGAAAGCGTTCTCACCTTAAAGCATTTTTCCACACCTACCTAAAATGTTTGCATATTACTGTATAACAGCATATCTCTCTACTGGCACTAAGAACGGTATCTAACACAAAAACCAATATAACTGATATTACTCCCATAAAGAACCCATATAAAAAATGCTATAGATACTAGTATTATATAGGATCTCTGTAGCCCACATAGGTGATTAGAGTACAATTACATCTAGTGATGTCTTCTTCTTTATCAGAATCCTTCTCTTTTCCAAGTCTGTTTATGGGCCAACTGCAATTTATTTTTTTACTATATGGTAATATAATGATTAATAATGCCATAAATGTGCCCCCCTTCACAAAAAAAATGCCCCAACAGTACACCTTCTCATTAATAATGCCCCTTGTGCCCCATGTAATACACCCACTTTGCCCTTAAACAGTAATATCCCTGCACCCAATGTAATAATGCCAACACTGTGCTCCAATACAATAATATGGTCCCCCTGTACTCCTCATAAATAACATTGTCCGCCTGTACTCCTCATACAATAAAATTGTCCCCCTGTACTCTTATATAATAACATTGCCCCCCCCTGTACTCCTCATACAATAATATCGTCCCCATGTACTCCTTATACAATAATATTGTCCCCCTGTACTCCTCATACAATATCGTCCCCCCTACACTCATACAATAAAATTGTCCCCCTGTACTTCTCATACAATATTGTCCCCCTGTGCTCCTTATATAATAACATTGCCTCCCTTTACTTCTCATACAATATTATTGGCTCCCTGTACTCATAAATAATATCGGCCCCCTGTTCTCCTCGTACAATATTATTGTCCCCCCTCTCCGAAGTTGTAATTGACTGTATCTGCATTTGGAGGATGCAGATGCAATGAAGATTGGCAGATGCTGGAGATCCGGGCACCAGCCAAAAAATTTGAGGCTTACATTCTGGATGCCTGGCACTAGTGATGCCCCTGCATAGGAGTCCCAGAGTGCACTCAGAGAACTAGTGAACCTCGCAGAATGTTTGAAGAACACAAATAGGTGATTTATCTTATTCAGGTTTATTGTACTTGTTTTGTATTTTAAAACTACACAATGTGTCACATGGCCCCAAGAGGGCTCCGCCTAGCATCCCAATATAGGATAAAACATAACATTTATTTGTTAAAACCTTAAAACCTGGAAAATATAAATGTGAACAACAAAAACAAAACAAAAACACCACCCTTGTTCTCAGGTTTTGTGTATGGTATTACAGCTGAGCTGCAATACCACACCAACAATGATTAAAGAGTGATGCTGTTTTTGGAAGAAAGCATCTGTGATTTTCTAATCCTTGATATCTCCATTATGGTGAAGGCTGGGATTGCTAGGACACATGTATTTGGCTTCTTTGCTCCCAGCATTGTTTTTCTGTACAGAGCCTTCACATTCACATGATGGTGGCAGGGAAGATTGGACAAATTTAGTATTTCTGAAGCGTTCTGGACATGGTTTGAGACACATTTTCCTGAAAACGATAAACCTAGTGCACTGCTATTACCTCTAGATAATAGGACAAGTAATCACAGCCATAGAGATGTCTTAAATATATGTGTGTCTATTTGTAGGGAAGTAGCAGCCTTCTCTTTTCTGTGAGAAAAATGGCAAAATCTCCAGTGTTCAGTGTTTAAATAACCAACTATATTTTCCAGTGACCCTTCGCTTAATACTTATGTATGATTCTCCAGAAGTACAAAAATAAAATCATCATACATCCTCTTTGTGTTACCTGGCACCAGATGCCTTTATATCAGTACAAGTACAAACAATCTGACTGGCTTGTATCCATGTACCTTTTAGCTGTATAGCAGAGCCCGCATAATTAAAAAAAATATATAGCCATGTACATATATTCCTAGAAAGATTCCGTAAGGACATGTTCATAAAAGGTCATATTCCTCTGGTTGCTGCTATGGTCTAGGGTTTAGTCATTGAATATCTACATACCAGCTATCCGGACCAGAAGTCCGGCGAAAAATTTAAAGTATAAAGTATAAATTTAAAAAAGTTTTTAAAGTATTGTATTGCCCCCCCCCCCCCAACGTTATACAAATCACCAATATACACTTATTACGGTAAATGCACATAAAGTGCTTTTTTTTCCCTGCACTTACTACTGCATCAAGGCTTCACTTCCTGGACAATATGGTGATGTCAAAACCCGCCTCCCAGAGCTGTACGGGCTGTGGCTGCTGGAGAGGATGATGGCAGAGAGATGCTCAGTGTCCCTCCAGTGCCCTGTGTCCCTCAGTGTCCCCCTGCCATCATCCTCTCCAGCATCCACAGTCCGCACAGCTCTCGGAGTCGGGTCGTGACATCACCATTTTATCCAGGAAGTGAAGCCTTGATGCAGTAGTAAGTGCAGGGAAAAAAAGCACTTTATAAGCATCTCCCGTACTAAGTGTATATTGGTGATTTGTATAACTTTTTGGTTGTCCCGGAGGAGCGATCCACACGTCCGGCTCGGGCCGGGGTCTGTGCCGTAATGGCGATTGCTGCAGCCGGAAGCAATCTAGTGCCTATCTCATTGATCTATGCTGTATAACTATGCAGCATAGATCTCAATGAGAGATCAGTGTGCTTATACTAGAAGTCTTTTCTAGTATAAGTGCAAAAGAAAAAAAAAAAAACTGTCATTAATAATAAAAAAAAAAACTCCCCTAATAAAAGTGTGAATCACCCCCCTTTTCCTATGTTATAAATAAAAATAAATAAACATGTTTGGTATCGCCGCATGCATAATCACCCGAACTATTAATTTATCACATTCCTGATCTCGCACGGTAAACAGCGCAAGCGCAAAAAAATCCCACAGTGCAAAATTGTGCATTTTTGGTTGCATCAAATCCAGAAAAATTGTAATAAAAAGCTATCAAAAAGTCGCATATACACAATCAAGGTATCAATAAAAAGTAAACATCATGGCGCAAAAAAATGACACCTGACACAGCCCCATAGACCAAAGGATAAAAGCGCTATAAGCCTGGGAATGGAGCAATTTTAACCTCTTAAGGTCAAAGCCAACTTTCGTTTTTGCACTTTTGCCTTTTCCACTTTATGTTTAAAAGGCCATAGCACTTGCATTTTTTCACCTAGAGACCCACATGAGCCCTTATTTTTTGCGAGACCAATTGTACTTTGCAATGACAGGCTGAATTTTACCATAAAATATGCTGAGAAACCGGAAAAAAAATCATTTGCGCTGTCAAATTGAAAAAAAAAGGAATTTGTTTTCATTTCAGGGAGTTTCGAGTTTACGCCGCTCACCCTGGGGTAAAACTGACTTGTTATATATGTTCGAAAAGTCGTTACGATTACAACGATATGTAACATGTATAACTTTTCTTGTATTTGATGGCTTGTAAAAAATTCAAACCCTTTTTAACAAATATATGTTCCTTAAAATCGCTCCATTCCCAGGCTTATAGCACTTTTATCCTTTGGTCTATGGGGCTGATTGAGGTGTCATTTTTTGCACCATGATGTGTTCTTTCTATCGGTACCTTCATTGTGCACATGGGACTTTTTGATCGCTTTTTATTACATTTTTTTCTGGATTTGATGCAACCAAAAATGCGCAATTTTGCACTATGGAATTTTTTTGCGCTTACGCCGTTTACCGTGCGAGATCAGGAATGTGATAAATTAATAGTTCGGGCGATTAAGCATGCGGCTATACCAAATATGTTTATTTATTTTTTTATTTATTTATATTTATAAAATGGGAAAAGGGGGGTGATTCGGACTTTTATTAGGGGAGGGGATTTTTTAATAAAAAAATCTTTTACTTTTTTTTTTTTTTTTTTTTTACTGTAACTAGAAGTCCCCCTGGGGGACTTGTATATACACAGCACTGATCTCTCATAGAGATCAATGCTGTGTATATACACAGCAAAGATCGATTAGATCGGTGATAGATTGATTTGGCCTGCTGCAGGCTATAGCAATCTATTGCCGAGCTGGGATCAGCGTCAGTGCGACGCTGAGTCACGGCACGGGCAGAAGAATGGATCTCCTCCACGATCGCATCGCGGGGGGGAGATCCGACCCACTAGACATCAGGGACACATGGAGCAAAGCCTCTTAATGCAGCTGTCAGGTTTGACAGCTGCATTTAGAGGCTTAATTAGTCGGTGCGGCAACAGGACCTTCGCCGGCTAATAGAGGCCCTCACCGGCTGTACATAACAGCCGGGAGCGGTGCCGTTCAGAGTGGGGTCCCCCCTTGGCACCATGACATCTCGGATACGTCATGGGTCGCTAAGGGGTTAAGGAACATATATTTGTTAACAATGGTTTGAATTTTTTACAAGCCATCACATAAAATAAAAGTTATACATGTTACATATTATTGTAATTGTAACGACTTGAGGAACATGCATAACAAGTCAGTTTTACCTCAGGGCGAACGGTGTAAAAAAATACCCTCCAAATAAAATAAATGCGGGTTTTTTTTCAATTTCACCACACATTGAATTTTTTCCTGCTTTCGCAGTGTACTTTATGAAAAACTTCTGCCAGTCATTACAAAGTACAATTAGTGGTGCAAAAAATAAGGGCTCGGCTCATGTGGGTTTTTTAGGTGAAAAAATGCAAGTGCTATGGCCTTTTAAGCACAAGGAGGAAAAAAAAACGAAAACGCAAAAATTTAAATTTGCTTGGTTCTCTAAGGGTTAATCCATTATTTTTTTTCTCAGGCGTATTTGGGAAAATGTCACCAATGCCCTAAAATCGGATAACAATGAGGCAGCATCAGAGCACAAACACCAACTAGAAGAAAGACAGAGGGCAGAAGCAAGACAGAGGGCGGCTATGAACACTCCATGGAAGCCAAAGTATTTTATCAAAGAGGCAAGTTATCTATGTAGTCTATATGACTCGTCTCTGATTAAGCTTTGTCATCTAAACTTAATATCAAACTCCTTTTAAAGTATACAGTTGTATTGTTACATCAGATACACTAATGCATTCTAGTTTATGTCTATTCAGAAGTTTATTAGCTGAGATGTAACATAGCAATCAGTAATAATACCTGCATCATATTCAGCAGATGATGAGGTGGAAGGTGGAGGGCTTTCTCTGTTATTATCTCCAACTATATAGGGCTATGATGCTCTGATAGCTTGTTGGATATAAAAGCACTGCAGTATGAAGCATCATAAAACATTGTAATTCTGCCCTATTTATATAAGCAGGAAGCTAGTGAATAGTCCGCTGCACACATAATAGACTGCTATTGAATTGTAAGATGCTGCAATCTATCATAGCCTCATGCCTACCAATCTCAAAGAGCATCCAGAATATGAAGTCAGCCTGAAAAACCTTTGCACTTATAGGCTGTGTTCCCACAATAAAAAATAAGGGCAAATAATGGCCGTTATTAATGATCATGAGTGTGCTTATTTTTACCGAGTGGGAACATAGCCCTAAGCAAAAACTGTGTTTGTCTGACAATATACAGCTCTTTGAAACCTGCTATAAACTACTCACTTAATTTAAGCTATTATAAATTGTGTAAGATTACACATTATGGACACTAGATGTCTGGTCATACGTTTATCCAGGGATTATTCTGATTGCCATTTTGGAGTCTGGAAGGAATTGTTCTCCAATTTGCATCTACCTCATTAGGGTTTTTGCTTTCCCTTGGATCAATTTCTTATTCTGCTTAATTAACACACATTACAAAGTTATATACTTTTGTAATGTGTGTGTTAATAAGCTGTCTGGCCCAGGTTGAAGCAACCTCCCCTTTGTGACACAGCTCTATTAGAATCAATGAAGCAACGTCATAGAGTGGCGGGGGTTTTCCCAGTGCTACAGTCCGGTCCGGTGCTTGGAAATAAAACTGCTAAAGAACACTGCAGAGACACCATCACGTGTCTCGACATCATTGAACTAGCCAGACCTTCCTCCGGGAAGGAACAGCCAAGCCAAGGAATGTCTCCAATTAAGGAAACCACCTAAGCAAGGTATCCATCCACAGACAGCTGTTTCAGGGGTTTTGCCCCTCATCAGTGTGGAGTAGTGGTTTCTGCCTAGTGGTAGTTTCTGCCTAGTGGGAGCAATGACTAGTAAGTGCATGCAAAAGGACGCTGGTTGACCTCAGGGAGATCAACCAAAACACCGAAGAGACACCATCACGTCTCTCAACGTCAGTGTATTCTAGAACATTGCCCCCTGGGAAATCGAATATGCAAAAGAACACTGCAGAGACACCATCACGTGTCTCAATGTCAGTGAACTAGCCAGACCTTCCTCTGGGAAGGAACAACCAAGCCAAGGAATGTCTCCAATTAAGGAAGCCTAGGAGACATTCCTTGGCTTGGTTGTTCCTTCCCGGAGGAAGGTCTGGCTAGTTCACTGACGTCGAGACACGTGATGGTGTCTCTGCAGTGTTCTTTTGCATGTTTGATTTCCCAGGGGGCAATGTTCTAGAATACACTGACGTTGAGACATATGATGGTGTCTCTGTGGTGTTTTGGTTGATCTCCCTGAGGTCAACCAGCGTCCTTTTGGTAATGAAACTGTCCTGTGCACGGGAACCACCTACTTCCCCATGCCGATGTTGTTCTAGTCATATGCAACACTTAAAGCGAACGTATCTGATGGTACATTCGCTTTAAGCATTCACTTACATGAAACAAATTGACTAAACATTGTTACTTGAATAGGCACTGTTATTTTAAGAAACTTCTTTTCTTCTCATCTTTTTTTAAAATTTGTTTTATTTACTTTTAATGTCAATTAGTCTCATTGACTTCTATGGGAAAGTTTTCTAGGCATGCTCTGTGGAAATACTGAAAAGGGATCATGCAAATCAGCAAGTATCAGGCTATTATTAAAGTGTTCTGCGTCCTGGACCCATTTTTCACCAATGCCCAGGGAGGGGGTGGATAAAAACAATAACACCCACTTACCTCTCCGGCTTCAGCGCTGAGGCCCGCAATCCGTTGCTCTGGTTCCCTGGTGTACGGCCACCTGGTCTGGTCTGAGATGCAACTTGACGTGACACTCAGCCATTCAGCGACAGAGGCGGGACACCTGCCATGTCATGCCTCAAGCGGCCAGAAAGTGGATGTTATTGTTTTTATCTACCCCCTTCCAAGGCATTGATAAAAAAGGGGGCCTGGCCATAGTACCCCAATCCCAGTGACCAGAATGATTATTACCAGGGGGTGTTAAAAAGAAAAAATCACCAAAAATTCTTAAAAACTTTTAAAACCTAAAAGTTTTCTGATGAAATTTTCCTTTTTTATAAAATGTTGAATCTTGTAATGGTTTTGGATATTCAGGTCTCTGTTTTTCTGCTTGTCACGTTTATACAGAACAAATGTCATAATTTATCTATATTTGTGTTTGAGTGAAACAAGGTCTGCAATAGTCTGCTATGGCTGTGACTTAATCACGGATAGTAACTCATTCTAACCCTTGTGACCTCATTATTACTTTAATGATTTCTCTTGGGAAAGAAAAACAGGATTTAATGCAGATTTTTTTTTTTCTTGTTTTCATTATATCAACCACATTAGTAGAAAACTAATTCCTGCGCTGAACCATTTCAGAATATTTTATTTTGGGTTATAGAAACCATTTATTTTAGACGCTCATTTAAAAATTGGTGGTAGCTGCTTGTCAGTGGCCATTTAGAATATTTTGGTGCATAGCAAACACACATTCTGGACCCTTTATTAGTATGTTTCACTCAGACTGGGCTTTTGAAAAGTTAGGGCCTTATTACATGGAATGATAATCAACCCATCGCTCCGTGTAATAGAGACAACGATGAGCCGATGAAACGATCATCGGCTGATGGTTGGTTTAGGCTTGGACCCACAACTCATCTCTACGTGCAGTATCGGCTGACGATTGCCCAAGCACCTGATACCTTACCTCTCAGCGCTTCCAGTCTTGCGGCCTGTGCTTGGCTGAGTGGTCTATGAGCTGAATGGTCTGCCATCAGGACCAGGAAGCTGCAGAGCACAGGAGAGAAGATTGGGAGTGGGGTGAGGTAAGGTATCCGGTGTTTGGGCAAGGGCTGCATGGAAATCGCTAACAATGTCCATGCAGCCCTTACTGCCCAATTATTGGGCCATAGAATAGGTCCAGTTAGCAGATCGGTGCTCATTTACTAAAATGATCGGGCCGTAGTCGACCCATGTAATAGGATCCTTAGGGCCCTATTACATTGAGTGATTATCTGCTGAATCGGGCAGATATCGCCCCATGTAATAACGACAGCAATTAGCCGAAGAAGGAGCAATAGTTTGCTCGTCAGCTGATCATTGTCTTTCAAAACATTCAAAAATCATTGGCCATTGCCCATTGCATCATGCAATAGCTGATTTGTGCTGAATGGCTGATTAAAGGTGTACTTCGTGTTGGTACATAGAAAATAATAAAGATATTATGCTTACCTCTCCACATTTCCCCGGTGTCCTCCTGCCATGTCCCTGGGTCAGTGTTTATTCCAGGGACACGGCAGGACGACACCAAGGTTGGTGGACAGGTAAGCATAAAATCTTTTTTATTTTCTATATACTGACAAGTTGCTATCTTGACACATGGTTTTTCCCAGCATTTTTCAATGGACAGGACAGCAAATTAGATTTTATTAAATACCATTGATACCGTAGAGCTGAAAAGGGTTTGGCTTTCTGTACACATATGGCGGTGTGTCCATGTGACAGTTCAATAAAATGCAATGTTAAAAAATGGAATGCATTTTTTCTATTTGATAAGTACAACTCTATGCACCATTACTACCCCTTGTAAATATATTGCGACTTTTCAGCTAATGTCTTTTAGCAGTCATCAAAGGGTTTGGTTGCAGGAGTGGGGTTGGTTTGAGCCAATATTTTTTTTTTTAAATACATACAGTACTAGTACAATCAAAAGGTCGAATGTACCTTTTTTCATTCCGTTTTTTTTCCAATTTTCTATTTTGTAAATTCATATTGAACACATGGAAACTATAAAGGAATACATAAGGAATTAAGTAATATACTACAAAGTGAACTAGTCTTTTATATTAGGAGGACATCACCAACTTATACACAAACGGCCCGTGCAAAAATATGTCGAAAAGCTGTAGCATATAAAACCCCCTCAAAAGACAAGTGGGAAAATAATGTTTATTCTCCAGAGGCGATAAGCCCTGTTCAGGGTATGTTCACACTGAGAAAAAGTGGCAGAATTCCGCAGAATCCCGTCGTTCTTTGCACAAGGAATTGACGTGTCAATTCTTTAAATGGACAGCGACGCACATGGGAGGCGCCCAAGCCCTCCCATAGAAAATCACTATCACACTGACGCAGGTGGGATTGCTGCTGAATTCCGCCACATTTGCGTAACATGCTGATTGCGTAAAGTAATTCCTGTGGTGCATGTTTACTATTTTATAAAAACAAAATGATAGAGCTTAAAGGGTACTCTGGACCTTAAAATTTTTAAAAAATAATGATTCCCGCATATAAAACAGCTTAGTCTTACCTCACCTTGCTCCTCTGGGTTTCTCCTGTGGCAACTTTGGGTTCCCCACTGAACACTCTTGCCACCACTTCCGACACAACTTGTCTCAGCATTGACAGCCCTGCATTGACAGTCCTGTCTCACTGATGAGATTGGACATCGCTGCCGCCATTGACTGGCTGAACGGGCTCTCAGCAGGAGACCATAGGACATTGCATGTGGACTCAGAAGGAGCGTGGTTAGGTAAGTATAGGCTGTTTATGTTGTGTTAAAGGGCAGCAGTACATAAAAAAATCTCAAAGGGCCAGAGTACCCCTTTAAGATAAAGAGCTCTGTCCTGATCCTATCATATACCCAAAATTGCTGCTGTTTGTCTGGTGGAGAAATGTCTGACCGTGAAATTGGTGGATGAAGGAAGCCATCAAGTCAAGAATTGTATTGTTGGTATACACACTTAAAAGTACAGTCATAGCAGAGACTAGATTTAGTCTGATATATAGTACACTGCTTTCATTTTTCTCTTTGCAGTTGAAAATTAAAATCATCTGTACCAATGCACATTGGTATTCACTTCCTCCTGGAAGCAGTCTGTAACATTGTAACACATCAGGACTTTGATATTCAAATTTGTTTTCCACCTTAAGTCAGGGACTTGGTGCATTGGAATAGTTATTAGCACTTCCAATTATTATTTTCCATGGAGTGTGCCTAGATGTTATGTGCAGTTTATGAATGTATGTGTTTATACCATTCTTATATGTATTAATTTGCTGCGCTCCCATAGGCAGGATTTGCAAAAGGAAAATCAATGAATGCTCTAGGTAAACTGTAAATGGTAATATCCTTTCAGTGTCAAGTCATTGCAGCAAGATTTCTTTCATTTGCAGTGTGTGGTGAGATAGAAATAAATTAAATATTACTCAGAATACCAATTCATGATTTATTCATGAATTCAGCTTGGACAGCCTTTCATTCCTTCACTGGTATTGATTGAATACCTGAGGAAAAAAGTTTCTTAAGGTAAAGTGCAAAGTCAAAGAATGTTGCGCTGTAAGATATTCTGTCAAAGTAACAATAAACTTCTATAATGCTTCTTACGGTGTTCTTACTGGGATGCGATCAATTATTCTAATTGTTTAAACTATGTAAGTGGGAATGTCTCATGTCTTAAAGGTGTACTTTTTTTAGAACCTGCAAACCCGCATTTTGTTATACTAACCCTCAAAACATTACTGTCATCTAGTTATAATATATATATATATATATATATATATATATATATATATATATATATTTTTTTATTTTTTTTTTGTTATAAAGCTGGATAACTCCAGTCTAGATTACGGGGCGTTTACACTGAGCAAAAGTGGTGGAATTCTGTGGCGAAGCTCTCCACTGTGCCATCCTCAGTGTCCTGCAGAGAGTGAATGGGATGGCGGGTGCTCCTGCCGCTCTCCGCTCAAAGAATTAACATGTCAATTCTTTGAGCAGACAGGGGAGGATGCGGCCGCGCACGCCCTCCCATTAGCTCTCTGCAGGACATTGAGCACTACTTTTGCTCAGGGTGAACGTGGCCTTACACAGTAACAAAATTATCTTTACTGCTCTGACAATAAAACTTTGCCTCTTACTTGAAACTAGAGATGATAGAACATCGTGAATTGTTAGGTTCGATCGAAGACTATTACCTAGGCTGTATCCCTTTTTTCCAGGCGGTACTCAGGCTTGCTCCACCTTCCCTACAGAACGGGAAGGCATCCGGAAACAAATGACGAAGGTTCGAGTTTGATCAAACCTAACAATTCCCGATGTTCGATCATCTCTAAATGAAACCAGGACAACCCCTTTATGCTTTTGAAAGACCTGTTCATAATGGAAAATGTGTTTGATTCTTTTCTAGGGTGAAGGCTGGGTATATGTCAATCCTCTTTGGAAATCTCACTGACTGTCCAACTTCAGGCCTCCCCAGCAGCCTCCCCAGCAATGCATCATATAGAAGGGACAGATTCCCACCATGAGCATACACATGGATGATGAAACCAGTTAACACATTGCTGCAGCTGCTAGCTAATCTTTGTATTCAAAAGCCATTCTATTTCTCTAAATGTGTACATATATATATATATATATATATATATATATATATATATGTCCTGATGAACGCTGTTTAAATGCTCACATATAAATATATATGTATATACACTAAGCAGCCAGGTTTTATAAGCCCTTTTGATGTTTTATTTGCCAAATGATTTTGCACTCTAAATATAAAAAGACAACATCTACCTATGTTAAACTATTACACGAGTTTATCAGGTTTTAGCTTAATCATAAAGTAATTCTTAATAAAGTATAATGATCACTTGTAAAAACATTTGACATGTCAGAAGTGCTTATCGGTGGGGGTCCAGGTGCTGAGACCCCGCTGATCACTGGAATGAAGGGGCAGTAATGCTCAGTATCGCACGCTCTACCTCTTCATCTCCCCTATAAGTGCAGTCTACTGAATTATTATGGAGTCTATGGAACTTCCAGCTATTATAATTCTGTAGACTGCTCTTACTAGCATTTTATAGAATTCATCTCTGTATAGCGGAGGCGAAGGAGACGAACATTTCTGCCTCTTCATTCTAGTAATCGGCTATGACATGTCACTATGACATGTCAGAAGTTTTTACCAATAATAGTTACACTTTAAGAAAACATAGCTGAGCATCCCGCCGAAAATCAGGTAATACCTATTCATGTAAGCCATTACATAATGTTCTTAAATATTTTATGAGGTCTCTTGATTTCCGTCACAGGTATAGGATGCTGCACATTTTTACAGTCCGTAAATGACATATAAATTGGTGTTTTCATACTGACCTGTAAAACCCTTATAGGGGTACTCCGGCCCGGGAGTATTTTTAAGCTATAGCCGGGAAGAGGGTGGTTATAGACGGCGGCGGTCATTTACCTCCCCGGTTCCAGATCCCGGATCGTGCCGCGCCGTACAACCTTCCCGCGGCCACTTCCTGGTGTGAGTTGCGGCATGAGACGTGACGTCTCAAGGCAGCTCAGTCATTCAGCAGGACGGGTGTACGTGGCCGCGCAATCCATGACCCGGCGCTGGAACCAGGGAGGTAAGTGACCGCCGCTGTCTATAACAACCCTCTCCCCGGCCATAGCTTAAAAATACCCCCGGGCCGGAGTACCCCTTTAATATTTAAAGGGTTCGTCCTACAAAGATATATAGGTCTAACCTGATGCATTACATAAAATTAAACATATATCAAATGTACAAGCATTTCTGAAAATGTCCTGTTTGGGAGATGTGTCCTTATCCCACATGTGCCTGCATTGTTTTGATAACCTGTTCTTGGTTATGACCTCCCTTCCTTTTGAGAATCCATTAAAGCGGGTCACATATACTCAGTTCAACTGATTGAAGTATTGGCAGTCAGTCTCTTTACTGCACATGCAAGCAATAGGGATTATGGAGAAGTGTGTATAATATTGCATAGCAATAGCAATTGTCTCCGTTCAGAGAGGAAACCAGAAAGTGATTAGATCCATACACTTTTGATTTTATGTGGGACAACCCCTTTAAGGGAACCTGCTATATTGTAATTGCACTCTAATCTGCTGGTGTCATGTTATAGAGCAGAAGGAACTGAACAGATTGATAATGTGTTTTGTGGGAAAGGTTCCATGGCAACTTGTCATTTGATCATGTAAATCTCGGCTCATTTTGGAACAAGTGGGTGGTCCTACTCATTGACTTACAGCTCTGCACACCTATCCACAGATGTCAGTGACTGAGTAGGACCGCTAGCTCACAATGATCAGAGATTTACATAAATAAATGACTAGTTATTTTGTAACCCTTCTCACAAAACTATGTCTATCTGCTCTATTCTTACTCCACTCCTGTTCTTCCCATGTGTCTGTGCTGTCTGTCATTCTGTACTGTCCTTTTTACATTCTAATCATTATACTATGTGTAAGGCACAGATTCGTGTATGGGTGGTAAAATAGATAACATAAAGCCAGAATGTATTTGGTAAAATGATATATGAAAAATAAAATTACCTGACATTTTTGAGGAATGACTGTAATTATTGATGAGCGAACTTACTGAACGTTAGGGTTTGTCCAAACCTGAAAGTTTAGCTTTTGACTCCTGGTGGCTGGAGCAGTTGATGCGGCCCTAGAGAGTCCTGGAAAACCTGGATGCAGCCATGGGCTGTATCCATGTTTTCCTGGCGGGCTCCTTGAATAGGTTTTTAAATGTATATTGGATCAAACGAGTCTGATTATGTAGTTTTAATTGATTCAGAAATGGAAGAACTTTCCATTCCAAGTAGATTATGTAAACCCTTCAAAATGTTAAATGAGATGTGAGGCGCCGTTTTTCCTTCTCTGTATGCCAGTTTGTAAACTGATCGAACAGTTATGGCTGTGTACAATACAGGGCCATAATAGGACTATGTGCATGGGGCTTTAAACTGGTTTGTAGAGCTTCTAGCATTGACAATAGTCTTCGCTAAAATGTGGCTGTCTTTCAGCCTAGGCCAGACTAAGCCTAATACACATACAGCATGTATCTCTGTATTTTATGAAGCTGTGATAGTCATTACATATGCAGACATACGGAAGAAAAACAAACATTTTCTGTCCTGTATAATAGTACAAAATGGTTGCCACTGTTAGGGGAATACAAAAGTATAGTAGGTGCCATTGCAAGGGGGTATGGTGTTCATTGTTGTTGATTATGTTTATGCAATCTAAAGAGTGATCTGTTATTAGGATAGGTGTTATCTATAGGCCTCTGGAGTTAACAGGGGACTATGGCAATGCATTGATAGATGACATTAACTGCAATGCCCCCCTTTACTGACATTTTGGTATGAGTGAATTCAACATGCCCGATGTGGATTGGAATATACCTTGTGCAATTACATGCTCTTGTGTGGTCACCAACCAAAGGAGTAATCATGCTAGATTCAGTTTTTACTAATGGGGATTGGATGTCTGAAGTTATAGTGGAAGAAAAAATTTATGTTCCAATTAGGGATGGTCCAAACCTGCCGAGGTTCGTGTTCGTATGAACCCGAACGCTCGGCAGCAGATTCCCGCTGTCTGCCCGCTCCGTGGAGCGGGCGGATACAGCGGGAGTAACGCCTGGAAAACTGGGATAGAGCCTATGGCTGTGGCTGTATCCCAGTTTTCCAGGCGGTCCTCATGCTGGATCCGCCTGCTCCACGGAGCAGGCAGACAGCGGGAATCATTACCGAGGGTTCGGGTTCGTACGAACCCGAACCGATCTCTGTTCGGACCATCCCTAGTTCCAATGACCACCATTGTATATGGTTTGACATACATTCTTTGACTATGTGACAAAAGTGCTGGATGAAGGGGGTTCTGTGGATATTTTCTTTATGGACTTCAACAAAGCGTTTCTACAGTTCCCCATAAAAAGCTGATAGAGAAGTTAGAAAAAATTGGATTTAATCCCTGGATAGTTCAGTGGATTTGTGGTTGGCTGAAGGAAAGATATCAGAAGGTTGTCGTTAATGGTGTATATTCCGAGCAGAAATTGGTTACAAGTGGTGTGCCACAAGGGTCTGTTCTGTGTCCTATTCTTTTTAATATGTTTGTAAGTGACATAGGAGAAGGTTTGGTATGTAAGGTTTGTCTGTTTGCTGATGGCACAAAAGTAGGATTGATATTCCTAAAGGTGTCAGTAATATGGAAGATGATTTAGCTGTACTAGATAAGTGGTCAAAACAATAGAAACTGCAGTTTAATGTTTCCAAATGTAAAATAATGTACTTGGGGAAGAGAAATCATCGATCTGAGTATCATATTAACAGTTTTGTGTTATCAAAGACTTTAGAAGAGAAGGATTTAGGGGTAGTGAGGGGGGGGCATGATCCAAACCTTTAAATATGTTAACAGACTTAATAAAGTTCAAGAGGGAAGTGTTTTCAACACAACACTGAACACAAGAACAAGGGACTATGTGTGAGATTAGTTGGGGGAAAGATCAGAAACACAAGAAAATATTACTTTACAGACAAACCTTGGACAAACTTCCTGCACATGTGGTAGGTAAATCTACTATAACAGAATGTAAACCAGCCTGGGATACACATATAAGATAATATGAAAGGAAATACTGTTAGGGCAGACAAGATGAACCATGAAAAGATGAGTAGCAATGTGAAAAGATATTACTATGTTGAAAAAGTAGTAGTCAAATGTACGAACCTGCTGATAATTTCCCTTTAAATGTTTCATTGTTTATCATTAGTATAATTTAATCATTAAACCTAGAGGTAAAGTATAAAAATGTACATGAAAAGGAGGACCAGGAGAAAAAGTTCTTGGAAATGTTCCTACAAATGTTTCTATGGAAGATGTATTGTAGTACTACAAGGTGCCATAAAGCCAAAATGAGGCCCTTACTGTTCTGTCTGTGCCACTATAACTCAACATTCTGAAACAGGACTGCCCATCAACTTAAAGGGGAACTCCAAGTAGAGGTAAAAATCCATTTGTTTGGGGGGGGGGGGGGGGGTTGTCCTGTTTTGTGTTTCTGTACTTCCTGGTTGAGCAGTTTTACTCAGTACTACAGGTTCCAGAATGCAATGCTTTTCCTCAGCTGTTCTTCACAGTCCCCCACCCTGCACATTCCCCGCCCAAAGCTGTTGCAGAACATCTAGGCTGTGTTCACACATTGCAGTTTCATTCTGTTACTGAATTTTTTTGCAGTACTTTATAATGTCATTGTGGTCCCACCCCCCAGAAGGCTGTATTCTCTACCTGTAACGCAGATATTCGAATAAAGCAAATAACTTTTTTTTTATAAAATTTTTTATTTTATTTCGATCTCCACGCACAAATGATCACGCTTCTTTTTTCTTTCAAGTTGATTCCCACAATAAGGAAATTATCTGATATTATGTTACATGGGATATACTGTTTATGCCTTGTTTGTCCAGGTGGGATTGGCAGTGCCGGCTTTGATCTTCTCTGCCGTTTCGCATCATTTAATTGTGTTACTGCATCATTTTTGTACAGATGCTGCAGTACTGCAATGAAACTCCAACATGTGTGAACACAGCCCGAATTTCACTGCAGAGTTTTGCACAATCAGCAAAGTTGAAACACCTGCTTCTGGTTGATCAGAGATGGTGAATCACACCCTGCCCCCTCTCTGCATTATCAGCCTGTGCTCAGTAAACACACACAATGTGAGACCGAGGCATAAAATATTTGTCTTCCAAGGTGGGAGAGCAGGGGGAGCAGGAGAAAATGTGGATTGGGAAAGAGACCATTTTTCTTCACTTCCTGGATTTCTATCAGCTATTGGTGTGGCAGAACCGTACAGATACAGTAATAGATTGTATAGACACATCTATATAACTTTTAATGTTCTTTTAATATAAAACAAATTTTCCTTATCCAGAGTTCCCCTTTAACTTTTCCTTCCCTTGTGATCCAACATTTTGGTTGCCAATATTGCTGTGCTGTAAAGAAGGTAGGATGGGGATTTCTGACTGGGACCTCCATCTTTTTGCTTCATGGCTGCTTAGGTTTTGTTGTTGTTGTTTTTTTTTTGCCAGATAAAGCTTATCGTAGTTATTTTCAGCTGTTGAAAGAGAATGTAACCCCCCCCCCATACCACTACCACCACCAATCTCCCAAGAAAGTAGTGATTGTCTACGGTGGAATTTGCAGCAGTCCCAGATAAGGAAGAATGTAATATATCTTCCCAGTGAAACTCTACACTGCTGTCATTGTTCCCTTGTTAATATCACACTACATGGCCTTGACATGTGTTTCAAGGTGCACGGCCAGATTCTTATAACACTAGAGCCTCTCTGTTTTTGATACAGTGAAGAGGTGGACTGATGTTATGGTGAAAGGCAGTTAAGAATAAGCCCATGTGGTGACAGGTTAACTCAGAGTCCCGTAGGCGATATGTTAACAAGTGACATCCGCTGAACTTGCTTTCTACAGTACTGAAGAATGGATAGAATAGCAAAATAGCCCAAGTGCTAGATCTGATCAAAGTCTCTGTAGATATTTCAGAGTCGCAGCCTTATATATGAGCAGAAAGCAGTTACTGTGCTGCTGTAATGTGCTCTACTATAGGCTATAATCTGCTGTGTTTTCAGATGGTTCTTACAAATAGCCCCATTCCATAAAACAGAATCTCTTTATTGGAAAATCAATATCCCAGTATTATGTCCAAAGTCATATTGAATCTGAGTTTTGTGAATGTGTTGTACAAAAGTAAAATCTGGGTATATAAAATCCAGGACTTTTTATTAATTACTTAAATATCACATCATATAACAGGGGAGACAGAAGGATAACATAGTATGACATTTTGTGACATAGTTGGCAATAATCATATTACAGAGCACAAATATAGGGTATTCTACATGATAAGTATTGCACTAGACCAGGGGTATGGAATCCTGGCTCTCAAACTGTTGAAAAACTACAACTCCCATCACGCCTGGACAGCTAAAGCTTTTAGTTTTGCAACAGCTGGAGAGCCAAGGTTTTCTACCCCTGTCTTCCCATTTAGCCCTATTAGCACTGGACTGATCAAACATGCATAGTGGTCACTTCCCTGGTTAACAGCAATTGCTTCTGTACCAATCCAAAACCTTTTATTTCACGCAACCCTGACTATCTGACTACATAGCTGTATCCCTACCCTTCCCTTTCAGCCTGATGGTTTTAGTTTTTTGGCTTTTGGGTAAGGCTGGCTGCTAGTTGTAGAGACTGCAGTTTTTGATTTCTATTAGGCTGTTCATATTTTCCGTAGTTTTACAGATCCCTAATCCATGCCGGAAAAATTACTGACAAGCCCTAGTACCACTTCTATGAATTTACCCATAGAAGTCTATGGGATTGTCTGTAGTTTGTGGGCATTAGTGAAGTAACATCCATAACGTCTACAAAAATTGTGGATCCATAGCATTTTGGCCATTCCCACCATTTTATATTACGGATCTGCAAAAAAATATGGATTGCAGATTCCATTTTTTCTGGCTCACAGACAACGATTACGGACATAATATAAGGCCCTGATAAACTACTGAACGTGGGAATGAGGCCTAATTTTGATACAAATACGAGTATCATTCACAATTCATAAAATGATTTCTGTTCTCAAATCAAAGTAAAGATGAGAAATGACAGATACACATTTATGGCTTTGTTTCCACTGTATTGAAAAAGTGTTTGTGAGATGGAATTTGATATTTGATCTTGAACTTTAATAAGACAGTCTGTATAAGATAACTTGCTAAATCCACAGTTTAGCTTGTGACCACAGGTCATAACTAGTGGAAATTTAGCTTGTAGGATTCAGCAAGACGTTTAGTAGTTCTGACTGTAAAGTATAGGATGCAAAAAAGTTGCTATTTGTTAGTAAAAATAACTTCTCTTCACCTTTTTTGAGATATGTTTGGGGTTGGCTTGTTGGAAATAATAAAGCACACTTTAGCATCACAGCCCCAGAATCTGTAAGTGGCCACACAGCAGGTTGGAGCGGTAAGATACCGGTGGCGGGGCGGGAGCCAGGAAAGTAAGGGTGCTTTTTATTTTCAAACAAACCATTCCTGGGCATATCTCAAAAAAGGCCCTTGCCTGAAGTACACCTCTCTGGTACACCTTTAGATGCCTGTGCAAGAGTAAAAAAATTAAATATATCTACCTTCCGCATTGCTGCATCCTCAACAGGGACTGGAGCAACATGGTGCAGCAGGCAGCCAGGGAGTTAAGTGTATTTTTTACACACTCATGGCCATAGAGCTTAACGGAACTCTACAACCTCTTTAAAAGGGTTGGTCACTTTAAAGTAAAATAGTTCAGTGTACAGTATTAATAAGTGTACTCACTGTATATACTGACAGTAGCTCCCTGTGTACCTCATAGAGCTAAAATCAGCCTCCTCTCGTCCAGGCTGTGCTGCCCTGCTCTGTTTGCTAAATGGCAATCCTGTCCATAAGATGGCCGAGCATGTGACCATACCCCTCCCTCTGTGTCCTTCATATACAATGCTCAGTGGAGGACACAGAGTCATGGTCACATACTCCTCCTTGCTCGGTCATTCAGCATACTGACCAGAATGTCACAGCTTGGAGGATAGGTGCCTGATATCAGTGTTACAGGGCACACATGGAGCTTCTGTCAGTAAGTGCAGTGAGTACAGTTACTAATGGTGTACACACCTGTAAAGGAGTAGGCCACTTGTGACAACCCCACCTTGTGCCCTCTCCCTGGTGTGGTAATTGTATGGGGCCTGCTGGAAGTACAGTATGATATAATGCTAATAGAATTCAAATAGAATAATTTATTATTTGTAACCTTTTCATTTCTTTTGCGCATACATGTACCAAGTTGCCTTTAGTTGTCTGATAAAATTGCACAGTTATGATGTGTAGTTTATACCCCAGTGGGTAAGAGCCCCATTGTCTGTCTACCCCAGCTTTGGGGGGGGGACTAGTTGGCATCTCTGAGCACTTTGCAACAACAGAATAGTTGCTGATCTTTGGTATCCCATAGTCACAGTGTATTCATCTTCTGTGGATATTATAAGAAGAAAAACAAACCCTGTTATAAAATACATTTCTTTTCCTACTTCATAAAGACTAAAGGAAATGAGAGGAAAAGAAGTCTGTGTATTGGAGAACTTTGATATTCGGACATGTCAGAATATAAAACATGGTGTAATACAAACTCATTGACCCCACTAGCTAAGGGTATATGGCACCCAAACTACTATGTTGCTATTCAGGATTGGTAATTTATAACTCCACAATATTGTTGCAGAAGTGTCAAGTAAAGCCTTTTTACCATCAAGTTTTTGTTGTATCCTTTCTGGTTGTATGCCAGGGTACTCCGCCGATATATAGCTATGCCATTTAAGTGCTTACTAGCTTGATTCATCTGTCAGTTTGTATTATAAGGATTACAATTCTTTGTAGCTATCCTTTATCCCAGAATGATAATCAGACATGGCTTCTTTAATTGTTATTCTGTCTAAGACCACAAGGTGGGTTATAGCAGGTCACTAAGCAGTGGCAACAGATAGTCATGGAGGTATAAGCTGCCTGTAAGGTAATATGCTATTTTCTATGTCTGTGCTGGATTGTTGCAGCTATGATGATCCTACGGCTGACACTGAGTTAGAGACCAGAAGAGAAAGCGTGTACATTGCATCCTAAAGTGGCCTGTCCCTCACTCTGCCAGATGTTTCCATTGGTTGCCTTCCAGTTGTAGCATATGGAGGAGTTATGGGAAACGTACAAGTGTAATCTGTTCTAGCAGTGGGTATGTGCATTATTTATCTGCACCACGTTTACATAACAGATACACAATCTGCGTCTTCTGATGAGTGAACTAGTTCTCGCTCGACATGAATAATGGAGGTTTCATCTGCTCCAGCACATGTTTCAGAGTCAGGTTCTCATTACTTCCTAAATCTGGCTTATTGACAGAAAACATGATTCACTGCGCTATTCTCAGCGGATAGCCAAGGTAACACAGTCCCTCGGCCTGGACATTGTCATGTATAATGTGCAGCAACATTTACGGGAATTCATTTATTTTTGGGTATATTCACACGTGACAGATTTACTGCAGACATTTCCGCTGCCTCATATATATTGTATACATACAACACATACATACATATTGTAAACATTTCTGCCACGTGTGAACATGCCTGATGAGTGAAAACATACTTTTATAAAGTGACCAATGTACCTTACAGTTAGGCACAGCCAGTGGGTTGTATAAGTCATACCCTTGTTTAGAGGTCATTTGTATGCAGTAAAGGTGGTTTAGAGTATTGTCCATTTCAGAAAACCTATATTGATATACTTATTTAGGCTAGTGTCCTCCACAATGGGGGGGGGGAAATAGAAAATTGCTGTGCCAATCTGGTTAATTCTGTGTCAAAAAGCGGTGCACCAAAAGTTCATGCCCCACAAAGAACGGCCACTGCATTCTGCTCATCTCATGGGAGAGATTTTGCATGTTGGCTTTGGAAACAGGTTCTCTTAATACATAATAAAAAAAAGACTTTTCATGCATCAGTTTTGCACAAAAAAATATTTTGAAGCTGACTTAAAGGGGGAATTTGGAGATGTATATTTAACAATGTATTAGTAAAAAGAAATGATTACTTTGTAATGTAACAATACGAGATAATTAAAATAAATGTATACTTTGTACTTTACCACCCAACTTATGTTGAGTGGCAGCAGTAAGGGGCAACATGGGAGACTGCTGCCAAGAACATTCGTGTTAGGAACTGCAGGGCTGTCTAAACTTTGCAGTTCTTGAATCCTGTTCCCAGACCCTGCTCTGTATATTCTTATGATATAAAGTACCTGGAAAGAGGTACCCTGTCATTATAGCAGTGCACAGCGATCAGTGATTGCCACTAGTACAGCAAACTATGCAACGGCTGCCGCGCTGTGCTGTGGAGATGGGGCGCCTCCCCCCAGTTATTTAACTTCTAAGGGGGTGGGGCTGCTTTGTATAGCACTGTGCTCAGACAGCCCTGCAGATACTGACATCAACATGGGTAGCAGCAGAGGAGCCTGTATCGCCCCATACTGCTGCCACTAAAAGGAAAGTGAGTGGTAAAGAGAAATAAAAGAACTATACACTTGTTTTAATGAAATTATTATACTAAATAATATACCTTTATTAAAGCAATGTATTAGCAGGAAAAAACTCCTGTCCTTATGTGCAAAGACCTATCTACACAGACTCAATGATGTAATTGACTTAAAGGGGGTGAATAGTTATGAAATGATTGTGTTTAGTAATGTAGAGATTAATTGTTTTTTTTTTTTTTTACTGTGATGCAATTTTATACATTAACACAGGAACTGCAATCCTATGAGCTGAGGCCTAGTGTTTGTCATAGCGATATAGGAATCATTTCATATGCTGGTTATAAAAGTGCATTGGAGGACAATATGCCAAATTTACTAGGAAAAAATACAAATTTATCAGTAGGTGCAAGGCTATTAAGAAATGTGATGTATCTTTTGACTTCCTTGTGCCACACACAGATACATGAGCTATGAGCTGGCATAGATCTCCACTCAAATTTGCACCAATTTCTCAGGTACATACAGTAAATTTGACTGGCTATGTTAGGCCATATCCTCTTCCTTCTTTGTTTTTTTTTTTTTTCTTTTAATTGCCATGCATAGCACGATTTGCACAAAATCGCTAAACTACCTTTTTCTGCTAGAAATGTAAAAGTTGATGTTACGCGAGTGTGTATGAAATGTAGGATGTCAGGGGTAAATTACTTCACATATTGGAATAAAAAATATTTTTCATTCAGAATCTTCTCAGATCTGTTTCCTTCCCCACAGATGGGCTTTACTGTGTTCTCCTTTCCTTCGGCACATCAATAATGGGAGAAAGGGGTGAACATAGGAGGATTGTTTTGTGTCATACACTGTAATCATCACTTGATGTTATTGGAGTTAAATTATATAATGTGAGTTCAGGACTGTAGGAAGTTCCTCTAGTTATGTGGTATACCATATGGAGAAAATGATTACACAGCCTTGTATATATGCTTGTTCATATGGCTCTATCCTCTAACAGTAGAGGTCAGTGCCTTTAGAATGCACAAGAGCTTAAGGGTAAATGTCCCCCTCACAGTCCAACCTATTATGGCTACACGTTACTTTACAGCCTCTGGTACAGCCGGCTGTTCATCCATCCGTTTCTGGGGTTGTACTTAATCATTAGATTGTAGTTTGTATGACCCATGATTGCATCGCTCGCAGAGTTCTATGAATTTTCAAAGATTTTGATCAATATTTTCTTGTTAAAGACTTATTATCATGTTTAACATACCTATATAGTCAGCTGTACATGACTATTCTTTGAAAGATACAAATGTAAACTTTATCAATAAATATCTCTATCTGTTCATTATATGAAGGATAAAGTGTTAATTTGTGAACTGTACGGAAAATGTTATTAGCTAATAATTAATGAATCAAACATTAAAACTAATGAAGCTTCACATTTCAGTAAACTTTTGTTTTTCCTTAATTTGTTTAAACAAATAAGTCTACTACCTGCAAACCATCAATACTCCCCAAGAAAACCTTCAAAGGCTACTTTTGGGTAGTGTACCTGTTGGTGAGAAATGGTTGCTGCTAGACATAATAAAAGGCCCTGGCTAGCTTAGGGTCCTATTCCACGGGCCGAGCAGGGCCCAATCAACGATGTAAACGAGCCCTGATCTGCGTGATCAGCGCTCGTTTACTGGGCCTATTCCACGGCCTGACAATCATTTAGCGAGGGCTGCAGAGACATCGTTACCGATATCCTTGCAGCCCTTGTTTCATACTTTACCTGTCTAGGCTGCAGGTCTTCCTCTCCCAACCCAGCGCCGCAGCAGCGCGTCTGAACTGACAGATCGCTCAGCCAATCACTGGCCACGGCGGTCCCGGCCAGTGATTGGCTGAGCGGTCTGTCAGACAGCTCCGTAGCTGCTGCGGTGCGGGATCGGGAGATCTGCAGCCTGGACAAGTAAAGTATGAAGTTTGTGAAATAGTCGGTCGCCCGCCATTCCACGTAGCGATGCGCGGGTGGCGGACGATGATTTTAGGTTTGAACCTAAATGAATGATCAGCCAATGACACGATCGGCCGATTATCGCTCTGTGGAATAGGCTCCTTAGACTACTAGTTAGGAGGATTGTTTAGAAGCTGCTCATGCTTGTCAGCAGATTACTCACCATCCAGACACAGATGGCACCTTAATTACACACCCATCTCTCCCCAGACCATTTCCAGGCAACTGAAGGAAATTTGGTGTTGTGGTGAATATGGTGTGTCCTGCTGTTGACTGTCTGCCAGCTATCATATCCTTCATTTGCAATGATGTGGGGAACAAGAAACCTGTACTGTTGTGAAGTGGATCCATGGAGTCTATAGCAGTGGTTATCAAACAATTTCTACTGGAGCCTCACCCAACAGACCAAGGCAATGCCTGGGCCTCACCAGACTAACAAAGACTATGCTGTGCCTCACCATCTGTGGTGGAAGTCCATTCAAAAGCTGAAAATAATGCTAGGACTAGCTTTCACCAGTCTGTCAGGCTCAAGATAATAAAACAAGTATGAAATAAATTAATAATGTTGCTAAAATGGAGATTTTGGAAGACTGTGCAGATCATAGCTACTTTTGTGAAAACTAGCTTCCCAGCTGGGCCTCAACAACTAGGGGGTGCCTCAGTGGTGAGGCCTGCCTCACCGTTTGAGAAGCATTGGTCTATAGCAACAAGCCCAGGTTCTGTTTGGGACCTAAGGATGTTCAGGTTCAAGTATTGGGGGGGGGGGGGGGGCTTACTGGTGAGCACTTAAAGGGAATGTGTCACAAAGAAAAAAAAATTGGAAAGTGTTAAAATTACATTTGTTGTTTTTGGTTAATTTATATGTGTTATTTATATTTTTTTTTACATGTAAGGAAATATGAAAAATTAATGATCTAATTTTTCATATTTCCCACTGATGGCCCCTAGGGGGAGCTTCAGCAGGTAAAAAGTAATCTGAAATACAGCTGCTGAAAAGAGGCAGTCTCTGCTTTACTGCTGTGACATCACCTCCCCCCTCTTTTCACAGAACAAAGAAGGGAAAGGAGCAGTGCCATTTTGTTGTTGTCTGCCAGCAGTACAGATACTGATAGAAGTGTTTTCCCAGCCAACTTCATAATACACCTCTCAGCTCTGCTCCAGATGACTCGAAAATCTGGATACAGTCCTGCAAAACTTCTCCCAGGACTTTATCCCACTTACCCAGACATGCAGAGCAGAACTCAAATGCAGCCAGCTGACAAGCCGACGGCCACACGAAGTGAAGCACTTCACTACTACCATTAATTTGCTCCTCCCTGATGTACACTCAGACAGACAGATCATACACGCACACTCATACAGGGAGATTATACGCGCATGCTCATACAGACAGGCAGGTCTCCTGATAGCTGCTCCTGGTGCTCCAAAGCTACCCTCGGATCTCCGGCCACATGCAGCTCTCCGCTCAAGCCTCAGTAGCCTCTGACCATACCACACACCTCAGCTGCTGTCGAACCTCTATACTACATCTCAGCTGCGACAGAACCCCATACCACATACCTCAGCTGCTGCAGAACCACATACCTCAGCTGCTGCAGAACCTCATACCTCAGCTGCTGCAGAACCCCTTTCTAGACCTCAGCTGCTGCAGAACCCCTTTCTAGACCTCAGCTGCTGCAGAACCTCATATACACCTCAGCTGCTGCAGAACCTCATATACACCTCAGCTGCTGCAGAACCCCTTACTAGACCTCAGCTGCTGCAGAACCTCATACCTCAGCTGCTGCAGAACCCCTTTCTAGACCTCAGCTGCTGCAGAACCTCATATACACCTCAGCTGCTGCAGAACCCCTTACTAGACCTCAGCTGCTGCAGAACCTCATACCTCAGCTGTTGCAGAACCCCTTACTAGACCTCAGCTGCTGCTAATTGTTTGGGAGCTAAAATGAAATTCTTTGCCAGGTCATATATATCCCATCTATACCATGTTAGCCTTGCATTACATATGCAGATGCAGTGTAGTAGCTACAGGCAGTGTCCTGACATTGGGAAGGAAGGGGTTAACACACTGGCAGCTTTTCTCTTTATTACTATGGTCAGTGACACTTTTCTGCCTCCTCCATCCCACTATCTCCTGAGACCGAGCTCCCCTGTCCCAGCATGTAGCTCTGTAGTCTCTGTGCGTCCCCTCCCCCGTCCTCCTGCACGGAGCCGAGTCCTGCCGGCTCATTATCAGATCAGTCTCACAGCCCGAGCAGGAGGAGGGGGAGAGCGGCTAGCTGCTGAGGATAGTGCTGGGCACTGTGTACCTTCTCTGGGGGCTCCACAAGTATGGCGTCTGGCTCCCTCTCCAGCTCCCTGTATGTGTGAGCTGCGCATGTCAGCTCTCAGCTACATTGTAGCAGACGGGACGGGAGCCGTCCATTGACTCCAATGTCCTGAGGGCTGCCATAAAGCAACTGTGTATGTGTCGTGCAGGGAGACATACACAGATGCTATTGCAAATGGCAGCCCCAAGGGCAGCACATTATTGTTAATTTTACAAAATATAAAAACAGGAATCAAAGTCTAACTATTTTTAAAGATATTAATTAAATGAAACAAAAATAATAAAAAAAAAGTGACACATTCCCTTTAAATCCTGCACACTGCTGGTGTGATTATCTGGGGGGCCATCCCTTATAACAGTTGGTTACCACTAGTAATGAAATGACATTAACAGCTCAGTGATATATGCAGAATATCCTACAGCCACGTGTATTCCCTCATGGCAGAGCTTCCACCTAGCATTTTTAGCAGGATAATGCTCTCCTACACACAGCACAAGATTTCCAACAATGTCTCTGCTGGATTGCACCACTTCCTTGCCTACCTAGTTGCCAGATTTATCACCAATCAAGAGTTTATGGTAAGCAAGCTCTGGCAACCTACAAGTGTAGAGGACCTAGGTCACGCTACAACATCTGTGGGCAAATGTGCCTCTATGCCCAACTGAATCCTATTGTGTTTTTAGGCTAGAGGTGAGCCAAGAGCATATCAGAGCCTCCATATATAGTAGCACTGTTTTCCCTAGTAAACGTACCATATTATAATCACTCACATATATCATCACATTTACACAATTCCTTCTTGGTGCATTTTCTTTTCTGTCAATGGGCATACAGTGTAGGTACAGTTACGTCTAATGAAGGCATGCTTGTCGTTTCTGCTAAATATTCATAACTACTACAATTTTATATTCTTAGTTTTTATGTACAAACCCTCTTTATTTTCACTCTAACCCAAATAACAACCTTGTCCTTTATAATATACAAAGGATTTATTTATCTTAAAGCTAAAGAAACAGATTCTAATTAGATTAAAGTTGTTAATAAAGAGTGGAAACAATGTTTTTTTCCTTTTTATTTCAAATTAAAAGTTTTTACTGCATTTCTTTTCACACATCAATTCTTCAATTAACATTTTCAAAATAAGTTCCTTTAAGCTATACCAAAAAAATCTATTCCAAAGAGCTATTTAGACTAATCTTCCCCATCATGGCTGCCACGTAAGACAGCGTACATGTTTAGAAATTGGCCATTTCAATATTTTATTTAGAAACAAAAACATGACACTTCACATAAAACCTTAATTAAATCTTTATTTTTTTTCTATCATCAATTTCCAAAGATTTCAATCCAACATACAGATTGCCAGCATTTTCTAGTGGCCTTAGAACTGCATTTAAACGCTTATTAGCGATGCAGCTTCATGGTATGTAAAAATATCACAAGCTTGAAAAACTGAAAAAGCTGATACTTTTTTGTGAGATACCACCAGTTCTGACCTCTTAATTGTATTATAAAAAAAGATACGTCCTAAACACAGGGTAATCCAGCAACCAATGTAGCAAAAAAAAAAAAAAAGTTAAAGAAAATCAAGAAAAATATGTTGACATCTGTCAAACTAAGAAAGGTTCAAGTCTGCATAATGCCAAACCCCCCCAAAAGACTAAGATTTCCCCAACTGTTCAACCCAATATACATTTTAGTGCATGACACTGACAGAACTGTCATCTTAAAAATGAAAATAAATAAAATAAAAAAAGATAAAAAAAAAAACTGATATCTATTATTAAACAAAACCTGCATACTGCATTTATTTCATGGGGAGGAAAACATTTTAAAAAAAAAATTCTGGTCTAGCTCAGATACCCTCCATGTAAAGTCAGATTTCATGTGGTGACATGTTTGTATACTTGTCAACTTTTATTATGTTTTTAACATGTAAACATTCAAACTTATTTGGCTGTTTGCATATAGGATTGTGCAAAAGAAAAAAAAACATTCAACATCTGGGTTTTAGATTTTAAAATCTGATCGATCTGATCTTCAGTCCATGTAAAGCCTTGCTGTTCAGGCTGTGTGGCATTACGGGGGGGGGGGGGGGGGGGGGGGCAATAACCTATACAATTGACATATTCCTTTCAAGTTGAAGCAATATCATTTAAATTGATTGACTTGATGGCTCGGTCCAAACACATCTACCTGCATCACAGGCAGCTGACACGTGGTTAAAACTTATATAAGCTGATCACATAGTCTTGAACAATTTATGATTGATTGAAAAATGCTTATAGTTGTCCCTACAAAAATACAGCAGCAATTACAGAAGACACCCACACCCTAGTCAGTTAAAAAAAAAAAAAAAAGAGAAAAGGGTAATGACTTGTCTACCAATACACCTGCGTCTATATGTGAATGGGAATTACAGTTTAAGAAAATACAGCTGAGGGGTTTAGTATTTTACCTTTATTGTGATAAAAAAAAAAATTGACAAGTATGCATATGTGTAGCAACCGAAATAGAGGGCTCTTTGGTGCAAACAGTCCAAATTGTCAACAATTTCTAAATCATTTTATTCCCACCCCAAAAAAAAAAAAAAAAAAAAAAAAAAAGTCCCATCCAGAAAAAAAAAAAATTATCTGCTGTTACTAGAAGACAGCAGCTCTGTCTGTCTGGCTTCACGTTACAAATCTAAAACAGCTGTTCTTAATAAGCCAATAAATATATATTTTGTAATCAGACATTGCCTGAAAATTTTGTACAATATTCTGGACCAGAGATGGTTCTGTACTCTCATGCCACTGAAGAACATGAGCTCATCTAAAGGCAAAGACTGGTTATCTCTTAAGGACAACTCCTTCATGTGAGATTTGATGGTTTAAACGGTCTTTTTGCTAGGTTTCTTGCCTTTTTTCAGAGCCAGCTTGTTTTTTATATAGCCACGCTTCCTCTTTGATGTCTGAAAAGATGAGGGGGAGAAGAGAAAAAAAAAACACATACATAAGAAAAGCAGCAAGAAGCCAATAAGCAGTATACATACAAGTTTGCCTAACAAGGTATCTGACCACAGATCACCCACCTATCCATGCAGGATGCGTCCTTGAAGTGGTCCAAGTTTGTCAAACATGAGGCGCAAAGTGCTGGGTGAGTTAAACACTCAATGACATTTACAGAAATAAGTACTAATCTTCACACTTTTTCTGTATAAAATACAAGGGGGGGGGGGGGGGAGACTAACTTTTTTGGGGGGCTTTTTGGTACAAAAGACTGCAAGATAATGTCCTTTCCCAGTTACTGGCCCAGATTTATCAAGCTGCCAGCAACCAATCAGAGCTACATGAGATCTGGTAAAATGAAAGCGGAGCTGTGATTGCAGTTTACACCAGTTTCTGACTTTCCCTAACAGTTTCAGATTTATAATTTTTTTTTTATCTTTAATAGAATGGTGTGTATGTTCCGAGGCAATAATCTACCAATCTTGTTTAATTACTGGAAACTGCTTCAGAAAATAGATCACCGACGCACAGGGCCGATTGAAGGGTTTCTGCCGCCTGAGGCAAACCTCAGGCGGCCGCCCCGAGTGATAGCCGGCATCCCCCCGGACCCCCCGCGCCCCCCCCGCCGCCGCCATCTACTCACCTGTCCCACACCGCAGCCGGCCCGCGCTCTCCGCTGTCTCCACATCCCGTCAGGTCCCGCGATGTCACCCTGCAGCTGTCACGGACCTCCAGGCTGTGGTGAGTGAGTGGGGTGATCGGGTCCCGCGCGACCTGATCACCCCAGCGCGTCCCGCGCGACCTGATCACCCCAGCGCGTCCCCCACCGACCCCGGGCACTCACCACAGCCTGGAGGTCCGTGACAGCTGCAGAGTGACGTCGCGGGACCAGACAGGATGTGGAGAGCGCGGGCGACGGGACAGGTGAGCGGCCGCTGTCATTTTTGTTAAGTGATACTTAACAAAAATGACAGCAGGGGGGACATAATGCCGCCCCCTGCCGGACCGCAAATTCTGCCGCCTGAGGCGGAAGGCTCATTCCGCCTCATGGCAGAAGCGGGCCTGCCGACGCAGTGTTTTCACTAACCGCAAGTTACCAGCAATATGAGAACACAGCCTGTGCCTCTACAATTGTGAAACTAAAATAGAAAGGGTGACTGAGCATTAGTACAAAATGGTTAATAACCAGATTCAAAAATAAATAAAGAAATAAAAACATTTTGGATCACATTTTTCAAAAGGACAGAACATTAAGCCTGCATGATTTCTGTTGCCTGTTGTATCTTGTCTTAACACTTCCAACGACGGCATATGTACCTGTATGGTATAGTTGGGAGGTGCTTTCAGTAACCTGCTGTACTTATATGGGATAGTAACTGCAAACAGGTTTACAATCTTAATGTAGAACCTAGAAAGCCAGAGGAAGGGCTGTATAGGATGTCTCTATTACACACTGTCAAGTTCCCTAGTAGGACCATAAAAAAGGTAAATACATCTAAGGGGAGAGGGGCTTAATAAGGCCATATTTCCAATGAAGATTGCTTTTATTTCTTAAAACAGTGAAAAGCAAAAAAAAAAAAAAAAAAAAAAAAAAAAAAAAACTTGTGTCATTGTTCTTTCACACCAAATACTGTATAAACAAAAGCCAAAAAAGCAAAACCCCTTTAACTGCAATGATGATGAGCAGCCATCAACTCACCTTCTTAGATAAATACTTCTGTTTAGGAAGAATGTTGGTAATCCTTGGTTTGTGGTCAAGGGCCTCTCTGTTTTCTAGATGTTTGACTTTGTATATTCTGACAAGCCAGTGTTCTGAAGTGAAAGCTTCTTCCAAGTGTTTGAACTTTATGTCTTTATTCCCAATTTCTGCGTTACGTGTACGATCAAATCCCGGAGGGGTTCGAAAGTCTAACTACAAGCCAAGAACAGATATACATTAGTAAGGAAGAAAGGAGAAATAAATCAGATGTTAAATCGGTATAAAAGCTAGCTCCATATTCTATTTATTGGGGTCTATTCCAACCCCCCTCAGAGGGCCAGCCATACTCTACCAGGGATAGACCAGGGGTGGAGAAATATCGTCCCTCCAGCTGCTGTAGAACTACAATTCCCACCATGCTTGGACAGCCAAAGCTTTGTGTAGTTTTACAATAGTTGGAGGATCTCATCAAATATTACCCCTGCAATGTGGACATTTTTCCAGGTTTATGGTTTTGTCCTTCTGTTGTAAACAGACTTCTTGTTATTTGCATTGTGGCTTTTTTTCAGTTTACAGAACTATAAAATCAAAAATATGGAATAAAAAAATATATGAAAAACACAAAAAAGAGAAAAAGCAGCCCACTGTCAAATCTCATATTAAACAAGAGAGCAGCTTATCCATGGGATGGCAGTGTAGCTCTGTGGATCTGTACAGTTTCTTATACAGGTGTTTAGCCCCAAATAAGTTTTAGTCCTCACATTTGTTTTTGGATGATTGTTGAAGGAAAATATTACAATTATAGCAAAAAAACAAATTGACAAAAACAATTTCTGCACAATTGACATTCCATATGTGTAATAACTTGATCAGTTCTTGAAGTGAAGGTGTATTCCCCTGTTTGATTAAGCATTTTGCCATATTCAGTGAGTCACTTCACTAAAATGTATCCAACCAGTTGGCAAGGGACAAAATGATACACAACATATGAAATGATTATTTCCTTTCCCCATAGTGTTCTTCCAACTCAGGATCTTTGGCTCAGTGGAAATCACACTAGAATAACCTTGCTACAATGTTTGGTTTGGGTGGAATCCCTCTCTCCATAACGTATCTCCCACAGCCCCTAGAGGGGATCCTGGGAGCATTACAGCAAGGGCGAGTCATCAGGCTGGGGTCACCCCTCCCCCATATTAAACAATTTCCCATGACTCACCAGCCTGGACATAGGTGTCACTGTATCATTGTGACCTTTTCTGAGAAGTTCCTAAATAAACAGGTTTTATATTACTGTGTAAGTTTTTTTTATTGGTTGGGTCCCTGGTGTTCAGACTCCCTGCAATAGTTAGAGCTGGGGGAGATGAGCTTTAGGGCCACATTCTCTCTCAGCTTGGCGATATGTGACAAACTCCCTATGTAAGTCTATGGGACCAACTCGCCCACTCACAGAAAGCGGAGAGAGAAGCACTCAGCAGACCAAGACTCGGACCCAACCCAACCGACCAAAACTTTTGATTTTGTTTTAGGACATGTAGGTTTTCATGAAATGAAGGAAGCTGCGTATGGAAAGTATATGAAAACAGTTACCCAAGGTGTAAGTATGGTCAGATTTAGGCTGTGTGTGGTAAAACAAGTGGTAAATATACCTGCATTTCACCAAACCGATAGTAGGACATTTTATACATAAGGCAGTTGAGCAACGTTGGAGAGCCGGCCTTGTCAACACGAAATTCACCCTGGGGTGTAAAATAATCACTTTCCTATTTAAAAGAAAGAAATTTTTTTTATAAAGGTCTACAGTTTGGAAATGGGCTATTAAAAACATAAAACATAACATAAAAATATGCATTTTTTTTAATGGACAACGCATCAATTCCAGAGAACAATAGATTGCATTCTTCTGCATCGCTAACATGGAGGATTCCAACTTCAAATAGTTTCCCTTTAATAGTCAAAGTCCAAATGCTTAGGTCTGATATAAGACTTTACTTACCCGGATATCCTTGGGGTGCTCTCCTTCCGCTATTCTAACCATCCAGAGGAACTTATTGATGTCATCACCGGAGTACCCGATCACACCACCAAAGATTATCAATACATAATCTACATCCAGGCTGCGCATTATTTCATAAGCGGCCGACTCATTTGACGACATGGCTTTCCCTACCTGAAAGTATAAATCAGATATAAAAGTACAGAGGATGAGAAAACATATCTACATACACCAACTAAACACAGGTTATTCACATTTCCAGTGCTTTTCCATCTTCTCACCTATGGTTCTAGAACAGTATTCCTAATATGAACTTTGCGCTAGAAAAAACATTTTTTGTGCACCCGCTTGCTTTCTATGCCAAAATGGTGTTCTAAGATTATCACTGCCACATCAAACATTAAGCTCACCCAATCACAGGCCACGGCTGTTCAGTGATTGGCTTAGCAGGCTGTCACTGCAGAGACGGGTTAGATTTGTATGCAGTGGGGCACCAATCAGCTAAGGACCCATAGATGGCACAGGACGATGCCAGGGGAGTGTGAGAAGAGGTATGAATGGCTTCTTTAATACTTTCCTTATAACTGCAGCACTATATAAAAAATTTTAAGTGCTATTCACCCCTCTGCCCCTTCCACGTTTGCTATTTACCACCCCCTTCTTCTCTGGCATCTCGCCAAGAGCAGTCAAAGGGCACGGCTGAAGGTTTTTCTCTGGAGGGAAGCACCCATGTCACAAGGTCGTATGGGTACAAACGGCACTGAAGTGGACGCTTCCCTACACAACCGATGGGAACAGCTGGGATGCATCGGCAGGCCAGCTGTAGATCTTCACCCGATTTCCTCAGTGGATCAAACATAAGAGCACCACAGGCCAGATTTGGCCCACATGCCACAGTTTGGCATAGCTGTGGGTCCAGTGAAGTCTCCTAGAGATAGTCCCCACAGCAGCCGCCACCTTTAAACAGCTCAGCAGTGCAGGCACATTTCTAACAAATTGTAATAATTGATAAGTTTGGACAATTCTGCATGCAGCGATAAAAAGTATCAGTATTGCATTGATTCATTATCTCTGTGGGCAGCACTGACAACATATCTTAACTATTGCACATCAATATCAATATAATACTGTACGGCTATTCAAAGGCTGCTTTGACAGCAGCATCTAAATGGTTAAACAGCCAGCATGCAGACAGATCTGTGTTGGCTATTTGCAGCCACCCCAGCAGCTGATGGCAGTCGGGCGTTGGCCTGTATATAGGAGGCTTCAGTTCCAAACAGGGTTGTTTTTACAGTAAGCACATGGATTTATACACGTAACAGATGAATGGGAAAGTATAAAAAAAAAATTCTACAAATAATCTGCCTTGTGTGAACATAGTCTAATCTCTCCTCTTAAAGGGGTAGTGTGGCACTGAGAAATTATTCACAAAATAACACACATTACAAAGTTATACAACTTTGTAATGTATGTTATGTATGTGAATGGCCCCCTTCCCATGTCCCCGCACCCCCGCACGTGTACCCGGAAGTGTAGTGCAGTATACATACCTGATCCGTGTCGACCCGCTCCTGCTGTCCCTCATGCCGGCCCCCCTCTGCTGCGTCATAACTGTGCTTAGCCGCGATTGGCTGAGCACAATTATGCTAAGCCAATCGCGGCTGAGCATAACTGTGCGCGGCCGCGTCATCAGCTGCTCAGCCGCGAATGGCTGAGCATAACTCTGCTCAGCCAATTGCGGCTAAGCACAGTTATGACGCAGCAGAGGGGGGCCGGCATGAGGGACGGCAGGAGTGGGTCGGCCGGCCTCCCAAAGATGACGTCTTTGACGGGGTCGGGGTACATTCACATACATAACATACATTACAAAGTTGTATAACTTTGTAATGTGTGTTATTTTGTGAATAAATTTCTTAGCGCCGCACTACCCCTTTAAAGTGTCTGTCAGCTGCAATTCACGTTGCAAACTGCTGACACTGTAAAATAGCTGTTATGTCAAGGAGACACGTGGTACCTTTCACATATTTGTCTGTCACAGGAGTGTTTATCGCACCATCTCAAGGTTTAACCATTGAGTGTTGAAATTTTTTTTCTATAAATATATCTAAGAACAGAAACATTCTTCTTATTCTTTCTAAGTAGGGTAAGGTAAGGTCTTTTTTTTTGTATCCAAACACAAAGTAATTCTTATTAGTTTGTACTACGCCAAGCAAAATCCTGATAATGTGAACAGAGACCAAGAAATAAATAAGGTGCAGCTGATATAATCCAATAGTGCTCAGCTGAACATGAATAAGTCCATTCAAGCATAACCATTGCAGAGAATGAAAACAGCCGCACTCACCGGTAAAGCAATCTTTTATTCAATGCACACCATGGTCACATGCAGCATTGTGAGAGCCGCTGTATTTGGTCTCATTTTTCTATGAATTACTTAATTGCAGGACAACCTCTTTAGGGAAAAATCTTGAAGTGTTAATACAGAAAATGTCCTTACATAAACCAGACATGTTGCTTAGCAGTCTGCACAGTGCAGCTTTGCTGAAAATTGTAAATTATTACTTTCCGATCACAGTACAGACGCTTCACAAACCTTAAGGACAGTGACTTAGGCAGATCTGATACATGCTGAAGAGCTGCAAGCCATCCAGTTATGACTACGGCTGGCTCTGATCCAGTTTATAAATCAGATATATACAGACACTATACACAGTACAAAAAGCTGTTAGCCTGGAGCTAAAACACCTCCTAACAATGGAGGTGGAGTGGATGAGGAGATTAAGTTTACTATTAAGAAGCCTTAAACTCCTACACTTTTGCAGGTCAGTAAAATAGGCAAAACCTGCACATACATCATTTTCATTGGGTATGCTTACCAGTGCTATATGACTATTATTCCACGTGTTATTGTCTACCAGCGTTGTCCGATTAGCCATTCCTGCTATCTGATAGCCGTAATCCCACCAAGACATCACACGGGCATGTTCATCAGTATTTTGCCTTAGCCAGTAATATGCTTCTCTGAAGTCATCCAAGATGTTTCTTGTTCTGAAATGAGACTGATGATGTCAAACAAAGCATTGGAAAACCATTACGACAACTTAAAAGACAAAAAAAAAATAATCCAAGAAAACAAAACAAATAATAAAAATAGATAAATAAATTGACACCACCCCATGCAGCATTTCTAACCCAAAAGAGGAGCTAAAGTATAGAAGTACGATTTGTATCCCCACCATGTTTTGGATCCACTCCTGGTTTTACCTTAGAAATCAAATACTCACCATAATACCCTGGTGTAAAAGTGGGTCTTTTAAGAGGTTCAAAGGAAGAGAAAACTATCTGTCAGGGGTGTCAAACTCGCAGCCCTTCAGCTGTTGCAAAAGATTCCCCATCAGGCATGATAGGAATTGTAGTTTTATCACAGCTGGAAGGTTAGAGTAGAGAGGGCTAAAAAGGAACCTAAAAGCCCCCACACTCAAGCAATCTGGAGCACCAAAGAACAGAAAGTATTTAAATGCTTTCTTATGGCAAACACTTCCCACAGGAAGGAAATAAATCCCCATTCTGGAACAGTGGTCAAAGACATGCATAAAGTTCCGTTAGTGGCCAACTACACATGCAGAATGGCTCATCTATGGCAGAGATACAGCCAGATAAGTACAATGTTATTTACTCTTTTAGACTATCAGTCCAGAATATGGCACCATGGCTCTAGTATGGTAGGGCTTAGAGGGTTCTACTTCTACAAACACAACAAATTTAGATAGTAGTGTAATATGGACACATTTTTGTGCTGGCCTGACTGGGTCTGATACAAAATCAGTATTGTACTGATCTAAACATGCACCTATACTATGCTCCCGAGAAACCTGCCATTACTCTCATAAAAGCCACCAGGTTTCATGTTCTTACCCATCATGATTGTATGAAGCCAGCACCACACTGGGACTTGAGTAGGCGTTGCTAGTCACCCATGTGCAATGTACGGCAAACATCATCAACAACATGAGCATCAGCATGGTGACAACACTCTTTATATTCGGTCCCAGGCCTTCTTCCGTCTTCTCCTGCTCCGACACATGTTTTCTCACTTTTCCAGCCTAAACGGACACACAAGCAAAATGAGCTACAGAGGCCCTAATATCTGTGCCATCTGACAAGCTGCCATGATGGAAGTGGCTACTGAAGAGCCTGTAATTACTGGGAAAACGCGTCAATGTCTGTGGAGGTCACAACTGTTTACAGCTGATTGCGATAATCTAAGCTCTAATTCACTCTGAAAGTCCTTTAGTTTTCACTAACTGCTTATTGCCTCCAATACAGGAGTATTTGGTTAAACAAAATAATATTTAGCAATGCACACAAGTATTCCTTATTATAAAAGAGGCTAGATGCACACATCAGGATATTTTATTCGTAATGGAATAACAATTAAGATGTAGATTTTCTTGTAGTTAAAGAGAAAAAAAGGCTATAAAAATGGCTGCTGCCAGCCTGTGATTAAAAAGGGTTATCCAGCACTACAAAAACATGGCCACTTTTCCCCCTCTTGTCTCCAGTTCAGGTGTGGTTTGCAATTAAGCTCCATTTACTTCAATAGAACTGAGTTTCTAACCCCACCCAATCTGGACACAAGGGTGGTGCAAAAGTGGCCATGTTTTTGTAGCACTGGATAACCCCTTTACCTACTTGGTGAGTTCTTGGTAATTCTGAGTTGCTATTCATGTGAAGGAGAAACCAATACAGCAGGACAACCTGAGGCAGTGCAAATGGCTCTTCACCATTTAAACAATAAAAAAACCTGAGGGACATTAGCTACCTTCCTACTAAACAGATCTTGGTTTACATAAGCTCTACAGAGCAATCTGATTTCTGGTTGCTCTACACCCAGGTCACTGGCAGAATACTGGTGCATTTTTCTCACTTTCCCTCAAACTCCTTCTGTAAGGCTTAGAGAACTATTACTCTGAAATGTCAGTAAATTTGCACTCCAGAGATCTGACCATGTCTAAAGATCACTTCTGGGTAAACCACCTCTTCTATAAAGCGTACTATTTATTTTGCAGTCACGACAGGATATGCTGAGAGACTCCTGCAGGTACGATGTCCTCTTCTAAAGCGGATGGTTGATGGATCTTCCAGAAGTGCCACAGACTACAGCACTTCCGGGAGTTCAGTTGACCAACTGCTTCAGAAGAGAACAACAAACCTACAAAAGAAGACAAAGTTTCCTAACATATCCTGCCTAGCTGGCGAAATGATAAGTATGCTTTTAAGGGAAACCATGAGCAGACTAGAAGAACCTAACCTGCTGATACCTTCATCCTCATTGCCCTGTACGCAATAGGAAGATAAGTTTCTTACCTTCATCCTCTGCGCCATTTCAATGCCATTAGTTTATTCCCTATGCTTATTGGGCATTTTGGCGGCCCTTCTAATGAATATCAAGACAGGTTAGCCAGGAAAGATTGGTGCACTCAGGTGGTAGTCCAGTTCCTAGTGTGCTAAGACGCCTAGTTAGCATAGCAATTAAACTAATATCACAGAAAAGGCAAAGAGGATGAAGGTAAGAAATCATGCCCTATAGGTAGCTATCAGCAAGTTAGATTCTTTTAACTTGCTGATAGTTTCCCTTAAGCCACTCAAACCAATGGTACATTACATAGCCAATAAGGGTACATTTATTAGTCAATGGAAAAAGGGCCGGATTCTTATGCCAGCCGTAAGCCCCGTTCTCCCAACAGTCAGGCAGAGGGGTTGTGGCACCGGATTTGTGTGTAAATCATGATGAGTATACTGCTCTTAATAAATCTCCCCCTAGAATTTTCTTAGTAAATTTTTGGGCTCAACGACATGGTGATCATGCTATCTGATCCTATTGTAGCCTTTAGCGTCAGACGTGTCTGGCAGCTGCATATCTTTTACCTGCTTGGTCGATTATCACATAACTATATTTTTAATGATGTATATGCAAATTGCACAGTATAGTTTTCTTCTGCCCAAACTCTCCCTAGAGCAGTGTACTTAGATTCTCTTCAGATTAACAGATTAATTTTTACACCTTCCTCCTTCCTCCTCAGCAGTGTTCATTAAACCTTCAGTTGTAGTAATATGTGAATTAGGCAGTTTGGTGCACTAGGGGTGGTACTACAGCCCTCAGTGCACCAATCCTTCCTGCCTGCCTCCTCATGAATATTGAAGCGGTGCTCTGCAGTGATATCACTCCGATGCTCATCAATGCAGAGCAACAGATGAATATTCAATGGGAGGGATGAATGGGGCGTATTGGTGCACTGAGGGCTGTAGTACCGCCCCCAGTGCACCAAACTGCCCAATTCACATATTAAAACTGAATGTTTAAACTAATACAGCAGAGAGGATGAAGGTAAGAAAATTACTCTAATTCTCAGCACCCCATACATTGTGGAAATGTAACAGCAGGTTAGTGTCTTCTTGGATACAGCAAACTAAAGGCAGCATATGAGTTAAACTGCTGAAAAGTGCATTAAGAGCAAATATTTTTTTCTCTCAGATGTGGACATGGAGAAACATTTTCAGCCCTCAATATAGTCCCAGTACTGTATAGATTGATTTACCGCCACTATTAAAATCAATCCCTGTATATGAGCAGTGAACATGAACCCGCGAGACAGGTCACCTAGGTCTACTGTTGCCTTAGCAGCAAACGGGTTAAGCTGAACTCATCAGATGTGGTGTTGCTCTTTCCAAATAACGCAAGAGCAGCCAGTTATTCCCAGGTGGCCTCTTGGCAGACTAGTGTTCATAATGTAACACTTACACAGCAGCAGGCAATCTAGCATTCACCCTGCTGAGTGGCAACCAGCATGGAAAATAATCTGACATTCAGAACGATAATTGTATAATCAAACTGTTATCCCCCGCATCCACCGCCTAGCCAAGTAGTTTCATTTTGTGGAGTAATTAAAAGTGGGAAAAAATGTGAATTGCTATTGTCTGCACTTCATTACCTAACTTCTTGGAGAGGTGGTTACACAATGCACAGATTAAACACTGCTTGCAACTCCACATCAATTACAGCTAGCCGTGCTTATCGGGGAAGGAAGCGGTGAATCAATGTAAAGGAGATAAGGCCGGATCAAAATTACATCTCCTTAATATTTTAAAATCAGCTAAATGTTCTTTATGACACAGTTTCCAATCCCTGTTACTCGGCTATGGAATCATTTCATTGCTCTAGGTCGTATGCATTATTTCTGTAAGATCCTTGGAAAGGTAGTAGTCTGGATTATAAAGCAGCAAGTAGTCTACAATTAAAGCCAATGTGCCAATACTTAGACTAAGGCTTAGTTTACCTGCTAAAACTATAAAGGGAAGTGCCAACTCTCCTGGAGAGCCTAAGGCTGCTTTCCAGCAAATCATAGCAGAATCCACAGCTATGTGGAGCCAGCGCTGGATCAGTCCTACAACTTATACCACATGGACTTACAATGGGGTGTACCAGGCTTCTCTGGCTGGTCAACCACAATTCTATTAATAAAAAAAAATAATTTATCAATTGTTTTCATGGGCATAAAGTCAGAATGCCCATCACAGGTATTTGAAAACCTTTTGAAGGACATGTCCTATTAATAACAGATGCTAACATAAAACTAAAAAAGTTTGTAAAATCTTCATTGTTGGTTAAACCACCATATTATAATGATATTACTGTCACCTGATGTAATGTGCTTCATGTAGGATTCTTTTGTTAAAACCAATAAAAATGTACTAAATGTAATATTAAAAAAAGTGTAAAACTAATGCCCCCTGTCCCCCATTCCATCTCTTATTAAAAAAAAAAAATTATACAAAAATAAAACTCCACTCCACCTAAAATCCTAAGCATTGGCCATTAATAAAGGTCAGTGTGGGTCCGACGTCATAATGTACATAACCACGTGGACCCAGTAAGCGATGGGATGTTTACCAGGCATGGAGCCTTAAGTTTTATATTGTAATGGGACTGAAACCATGTAATACAGTAGACCCTGGCGTTTGCTGGGAAGTTTTTGCAACAGCTTAATTTCCATGTGAGAAACTCAATATTAACTTAATACCAGTGTCATAAAATATAACTTTTTATTGATTAGTAGTTAAATAATTACTAAATACTATAGCTATATGTCCTATAAGGTTCTTGTAATATCAACCACAGGGGTCTATCAAGAGCTGACTATTCATGAGTCCCCCAGCTGAGGATACTCCTGTATGACACTCTGGTCTCTGAATACAGTGACATACACTAGTTGTTCTGGTCTCCTATCTATCCTCTCTTAGTAACAGCACTATGGAATTACTGCAGATAATTCCCAGACACCATAGCAAAAGCCTCATCACCCTGACATGTTTCGCCAGCCTGCGCTGACTTTCAAACTTTGGGTATTCCAGTTTGAGCTATGAAACCAGGCACAACCACAACAAAATATACAGTGCTGCTGTGAGTGGCAAACAATGTGGAGTCTAGATTGCCGCTTTGATCAGTTGATTGGTGCAGTCGCCAAGAGATGGTGCCGTTCAAGTTCACTTCAAGTGGGTTAACCCAGCTTCTGACAGCAAAACAGGAAGCTTTTTTTGCTTAAGATTGAAGGCAAATTATAGAAATTACCTTATCATAAAGGTTTCCCGAATTCCTTTTATCATCCTCATCACTACTGTCTTCTATTGGCGGATTTTCTCTTTTCATGTCATCTCCCAAATAATGTTCAAAGACATTGGAGAAAGCAATGGCAGAAAGCATGCAGACCACAGGAGTCAAGGTTAACATCAAACGGACCATCACACCAGCAAAATATACCGCACTGATGGCATATAGAGCAACTGTGGAGGAAAGGAAGAAGAGGCGGATTTTACTGCTCCGCTAATAACATGATAAATACCTAGAATGCTACATGCTGCTTAGATGAGACTCCCTTGCAGTTTGTAAGAGCCTATGAATTATAACCACATAAGTGTGCTATAAGACTAGAAGAAGAGTATAAATCTCACACACATACACAATACAACAATTGAGCAGGATGTCATGCCAGGAGAGGACAGAGGAGTAGTTCACATAACTTGTTTTGGCAGTGACAGGCAGAACGGATGACATTAGGTAAAACAAGCAAGGTATTAAAATAAATGCCATAGAAAAAGCTGTAAAGCCACAACAACGGCTTTGACTCTTTATGGCAGAGAATATAATCTGAATTGCATATAAAGACGCTGGCCCATCTCATAGCAAACATTAGGAAGATTGACTGCTGAGAACTAAATCTGCACATTAATAAATACCTGGCCTCAATAAATATGACACGCATACCGGAAACAGCAATGTATTATACGGGAGCAAGCCTGAGAAATACTAGGGGATGCATGATTTTCTATGGTAACAACACATTATTTATAGGGTCTCACTCGTCTGCAGGTGCATGCCCCCCACATATGGTCACTAGAACAAAAGAGATCTGACCACTTAAAGGGGATATCAAAGATAAAAAATAAAATAAACAGAACAGTGCCACACCTGTCCTGAGGTTGTTAGTGGCACTTAACTCTGCTTTATTCAATGGAAGAGAGCTGCAATACCACAACCAAACTAAGGACATGAGTGGCGCTACTTCTGAAAGAAAGCAGCAAAGTTTGGTTTTCTTTTCTAATCCCAGATAATTCCCATGACGTACACTTTAAGATCTTAATAAATGAAAAAGAAGAGGGAAACATTCTAGAAATGAGCTAACACGAGCATGTGGTATTTGCTAAAAAGTTCTGCTTGTAAGTTGGATGCATTCCTAAGACTGCCTGGAAAACTTTGATACAGTCATAGGCTATGTTCACACAGCGTTGTTTTTAAGAAAAGAACGGATGCTGATTGAAATGAAATCGGCGTCCGTTATTTTCTGCAGGGCGGCATTGCATTGAATTCAATTCAATGCAATGCAATGCAGCCCGCTGTGTTCTGACATTGTTACTTTAAAGCCTGTTCTTTAGAACAGGTGTTAAAATAATGAACATGCCTATTACTTCTGGATGTTGTTCGCAGAACAGCCTTCGGAAACAATAGCTGTTCACACATACTTTACATTGTAGTGAATGGCTAATTGATTTGCAGGCACAACCAAAAGGCGCCCGAAATTCAATTGTAAAAAAAATAATGTTCCTGCAGCAGTATTGGCTGCAGGAACGTGCTACACAACGGACGGTGTTTTACGATGTGTGAATAAAGCCATAGGCTGAATCCAATTTCTACAGCCTCCAGTTATCAAATACCTTATGCTTGGTTCTGGACAAACCAGAGCGTGCTTGAGGTTTCCTCATCTGCAATTCCCATTCATTTTAATAGATTGCTGTCATTACTTAAGGGGGGGGTGGGGGGGGGGGGTGTTATGTACTTTACAAGGAAATCTAAATCTAAAAAGGGGCACGGTGACCACGAGGATCTCAACACTCCAATAACATCTCTTATCTTCTATTAGATTCTCTATGTATGGAAATATACCTGTTTTGCTGCAGACTTAATGCATGAAAATTCTCAGGTACTTTCATAGTATGTAAATAGCAAGTTTCCATCCGTGAAATCTGCAATCATATGCTGGTACAAGTGCGTATTTCACACACATTTTACATGCTAATACCAGTTGAGATTACCTGCTGATTTTCCTGTGTGAAATCTCTAGCGAGTAATGGATGTGTGAACAAATCCCCTAAGGGAGGACATGTCCGACAGAGCCTTGTACTGCAATGCACAGACTACGTGAATCTCTACACTGTACAACCTCAGTGCATTGTCCTACAAGGTTCTGTACACAGGGATATGCTGTGTGCAGGAGCCTGAAGAATACTGGAAAGCCTAAAGCGTTCTATGCAGTACTTACCAAATACCCTCTCATCGTTGATATTCTTTATACAGAACCAAAGCCCTGCAGGAAAGGTACACACTAATATATGAAGGTCAAAGAAGAAAGACACCCAAGTTGTTGGCTGATGTTCTGACACTGAAGCAATGATGGGGATATGAATTTTGGCGTACCTATTAAAAGAATTTTCAAAACATTAGCGAAAAATCTCCAGTAATATATAAGGTATATGTCAATTGCACTGTTTACAGTACCTAAAGAGTGTAGGAAATGAAACAACAACCTGTATAGGGAGATTATCATTACATGAGAGGATCCAGCAGTTTCACTGTCTATTTGTTATTCGGATTTCTCCATGTGAAAATTGTCGCCAAGAAGCAAAACACTGAAGTCACTGAACCTCATGTTAATAATGACCTCCTAAATACAGACTAAACTGTTTGGCCAGTCTTAAAGCGCTAAGCTGCCGGTAATTTCAAAGGGATCGGAGGTATAAAGACACGGCTGATTACCATTTCATTCCAAAACATTTTACAAAACACCTGCCAAATGCTTGGATACCAACTGCATCTAACAAGGGATGCGCCATGCAATTTTACAGGTCACTTCGCTGTCCAGATGCCTGATCCTCCCCGGCTGTTGAGCTGGCTGGACTTTTCCATCCGGAGAATGTACTGACTCCAGCCAGCTACTAGTTACGTGAAATATCCCA